>NC_081563.1:22287143-22319142 GCF_022355385.1 Mustela nigripes | reverse complement strand
CCCTTCAAAACCCTCAGATTGTTTTTCAGAGTCCATAGTCTCTCATGGTTCACCTCCCCTTCCAATTTCCCTCAACTCCCTTCTCCTCTCCATCTCCCCTTGTCCTACATGCCATTTGTTATGCTCCACAAATAAGTGAACATCTATTAAACAAGTCCCTCTATATGCCAGGCAATAAGCTAGAGATTGGAAATAAAACAGCAAACAGCCTCACTCCCTGCCCTATTTATAGGGTCCACAAAAACATCCACACAGTAATTTCTTCGAGAGTTAAGTGCTAGACAGAGTGACTACGGTCGCCATATCTACAAATCTGTGTTTTTACAAAACTCACTGCTCTTTCCCTGAATTTTGTTATAACTGGGAGATTTTCACTCGTTTTAGTGACATCATCCTAAACCTCAACATGCGTTTTTCCTTAAATCGGTCTCGATCACTGAAGATCCACTTTTCCAATTGTCTCCGGCATAATGATGAAATTCAAGGACCTGTCTTTGACTCAGACATTCCCTGATACCCTGCACGGGAATCTTACACAAGCTGGCATCTCTTCCACTGCCCTACAGTTGCCTCTTCACATTGAAAGAGCTGAAGAAAAAAACAGCATTCCTGATGTACCATAATCTGGTCCTTTTCATTTCAATGATTTAATTCCAAATGTGGTAATTCTATAGATGTCAGTTCACGAATTCATGGGAGAAATATGTCCTCTCCCTTGTCTTTCGTCCTCAGGATTACGAACTGCACAGTGTCCCTTATTCACAGAGGACATTTACAGAACTATTTTCTAATATATAAAATATGCTGAAATACAGATTTTAGTTACATGCTATTTTCATTTCATCCACTTTAAGGCAAAGTGAAATGCACATAGACAAAACAGATACAGACTCCAAATCTACAAAATAACTTACATCCTTCTTTTTATCTGAATTGTTAAGAGCAGCGTTCCAATTACAAACTCCCTGTATAACAAATAACTTCTAAAGACTGAATTTCTGTTGGTAGAAGACTGATACAAGTAACAGAATGCCACATTCTTTATAGCACGATACTTCAACCGACAAAAATCTGAATACTAAGCCTCATTAATTCATGCAAGCATTCACTCCATTCCTTCAACAAATATTGAATTGAAGATCTTCACTAGGCTAGGGCCTGGAGATACCATTTAACAAACAAAACAGTCTCCACCTCTAACCTCATTGAACTTAGAGCTGTGAAATAGAATTACTATAAGAGTCAAATAATTTGATTCAGCCTGGGTTAAAATTATAGTTGAAACCACCCACCACAAGTTTTCAATAGGATTTAACGAGAAACTTCAGATAAAAATGTTGATTATATAAATGGCTTTGAAACTGTAAAGCCCTAGGTTAGCCACTGCCTGGTGTTTAGAAAGATAAAGGTAAAAGTCAGAAAGTATTTATCTAGTAGTTACCATAGAATATAATTTTTTTTTAAGATTTTATTTATTTATTTGAGAGAGAGAGAGTGAGAGAGAGAGAATATGAGAAGGGAGAGGGTCAGAGGGAGAAGTAGACTCCTCAGTGAGCAGGGAGCCCGATGTGGGACTCGATCCCGGGACTCCAGGATCATGACCTGAGCCGAAAGCAGTTGCCCAACCAACTGCGCCACCCAGGCACCCCATAGAATATAATTTAAATCAATACTTGTGAGTTTCTTGTTACCATGAAACTAAGTCTCTTTCTAGGTCTGTTTCCTAAATAAGGCAAAGAGCTTTTCTGTTTGTTGTGACAGTTGTTTTCCAAGGACTATTAAACTATATAACCTTTCAATTACATGTTTGTTTTAGGAAACTACGTGTGTTAAAATATTTATTATAGAGAGTAATAGTTAATTATCTAAAGGTGAACACCATGTTGGTTGTAGGAGGTGGAATTCAATCACAAATCTTGTGATATTTAACCACTATGCCCTTACTGATCTTGAATATAATACATTTGAGATTATAAAAACCGATGGAGTAAAAACATATGTAAAAAGTGTCTGGCATTGCCAGGTTTTTTAAAAGTAAAATGAAGGAGTTTAAAAAAAAAATAGAAAAAGGCGTGAGTCTAACATTACTTTTAAAGCAATGCAAGATCTTAGTGTTCTCCAAGAGGGGAAAATGATCCTTTGCAAATTCATGATTTGCCCGGAATTATTTATTCTTTTACAATAAACTTGGTTGCTATAGTAAATTATCTGTTTCCATGAACTTCAAACCATGCACAGAACAAACCTCTACTAATTATTGTGGTCAATAAAATTTCTAAGTGTTCTACATTACTACTACTCTCAACATGTAACAACTCGACAAACTCCTCACAGAAACATTTATTTAAAAACTGGAATGGGGCGCCTGGGTGGCGCCCAGGTGGGTTAAGACTCTGCCTTCGGCTCAGGTCATGGTCTCAGAGTCCTGAGATTGAGCCCCGCATCAGGCCCTCTGCTCACTAGGGAGCCTGCTTCCCCCTCTCTCTCTGCCTGATGCTCTGCCTACTTGTGATCTGTCTCTCTTTCTCTCTCTCTCTGTCAAATAAATAAATAAAATCTTTTAAAAAAATAGAAAATAAAAACTGGAAACATCTAATTTTGAAATAATTTTAAAATATGCACAGCTGCAAAGAAAGCAAGTTGAAATAACGATAACCTAGATATTCCTCAAGTTAAAGAAAGTAAGATAACTTTGCCATGTAATCACTGGCGTGAAGGAATTCATGTGGGCAGATTCATAAAACACTGGTGCAGTAAAGATGGTTCCGCTGATCTTCACTTCGGTTTTAACTGGATCAAAAGGTTTGCGTATTTGTTTTGATTTTCTTGGTGTAAATTTTTCCATTTTTTATTCTGTCAGAGAACAGTGCCTTGTGTTTCATAATTCATGGGGTTGATTTATTTTTGACAATTCTATCACATTTTCAACAGCTATTACAAAACAATTTCCATCGGCAAATTTTAGAAGATTGGTAGTGTGGAAGCACTGCGGCACCTCAAAGTATACACTTTTAGAGTTTAACGCATAATTTTTTTAAAGCGAGGGATTCTAACACTAACCTTAATCATATAACCAGTATCTTTCAGAAAGCCTTCCTAAATAATGTCAAGAATTTCAGAAGAAAAAAAATTACTCATTCTTCCAATTCAATGAACTTTTATAAAAATAGTGTATAATCCATTGGTTTTTCCTTTTATTCAGCTGTGGGCTGCTGAAGGCTAGAATGCTAGAATCTTGACTTCTCTTAATGCGGAAGACCCTCAACATGCAAACTCCATTTTTTATTCCATTATTATAAAGCATTCTATGGTTTAACTTAAGTCCCTAGTACACAATGATTATATAGAGCAATAGCTTAAGAGGACATAATTAACTTATATGGTGAGTGCCAATCCAAATACCATAATCATCAATGTTATGTGAGGCTTCCTGTGAAAATCATATAGCAATGAGAAGATACAGAATATTAGTAAATGCTTTCTAACACAAATTCATACAGCGAGTAAGATCTTTGTGAAATTACACTATTTCTGGATCAAGACTAACCACATACATTTATTTCTTCTCCCTTGTAAGAACCATCCTTCCATTAAATAATGAAAGAGGGAAAATAAGAATCCAAAACAACATTAAGAGAAGAGGAAGGGAAGAGAGTAGCAATCAGTAGATGAGCGATTTCAACAAATTCCTAGAAGGCAGGATGGAGACCGAGGAGGAGTCACTGACAAGACAGGGCAGAGAAAGCTCTGGCTGCAGTAATGTGAGGGAAGCCATGTGTCCTAGAAAAGCCATAAAAACTTGTGGTCATTCAGTGTAGGAAAGGGAAGAATGAAAAATGGGGCTAAGAATGGGGAAATTAACAAAAAGCTCCATGGGGAATAGTCTATGATACCCCCCAAAATGGCATGGTGATCAATGTGTATGCCCCCCACAAAATGTAGGGGATTTCCTAAAGAAATAGAATGCCAGAAGAGCTAAACTCCCTAATATGATACATAGGGGTATGTCATACTAACAGCTAGCCCACCATTAACCCACATACTCAATAAGCTCGGTTCACCCATACAGAAGTCTTAATGTTTTATTGTCTGTCGTAAACGTAAGTAGACAACCAAAACCCATCTTTTTACTTTCTTTTAGATTTTATTTGAAAGATAGAGCTAGAGAGAGAACACAAGTAGTCAGAGTGGCAGGCATAGGGAGAGGAAGAAGCAGGCTTCCCGCTGAGCAAGGAGCCCGATGCAGGCCTCAATCCCAGGATCCTGGGATCATGACCTGAGCCAAAGACAGACACTTGACCAACTAAGCCACCCAGGGACTCTAACCCATCTTTTATTTAGAATAACAGAGGACAAAGATGATAAACCAACAAAAATACAATCCCCGGAGAAAATTAAAACAATTACAAAAAACTTCCTGTAAAAATCTATATTCATTGAAAGCTTTTAAGACCCATATGCATAAAATAAGAACAAGATGTTGTGAAAGAGGAACAGAGAGGAAGAGCAAGAAAGAGCTCTCAGGAATGAAGATACCAAAATTATGACTATGGTAACTAACAATTACCAGAAGCGTTCCAGGAAAGGTAGAAGAGTGGAGGGAGGAAAGGAATCTAAGCAAAGTATCTGTCTGTGTTCCAGCAATTTCTTTAACCTACTAAAACACAGAATTTCCAATATATATACTCTACAAAGCAAGGCTGAATCCAAGAGAAGAAACCAGGCAAAACCCACAGTAGGACTACAGATCATTCATTCAAGGGATTTATAAACAAAGCACAGAAGATAACGTGAGCTTTAGAACAGATAATAAGTCACTAATTTTGACATTGCAAAAGGAAAATAATACAAAAGTTGGAGGTGAAAGCAGAGGAATGGAGGGAAGGGCAGGAGCTAGTATCTTTGTCTCACAAAGTGGGGAGCCAAAAGACACTCTCTCTGATTCATGGGAAACTAAATAAAAATATCCTAACCCAGAGATTGCGCTTACATAACAACAGTGCTGCTACCTGTGTGCCGGGAACTTACTAAGAACATTAGGGGTTGTTCATTTTAACTGTACCATACGATGTTCAAAATGATCCTTAAAAAAAGAAAGGAAAAATGTTAAAGCTACAGGGTAACCAACACAGGAACCAGCAGTGGTGATAATAACTACATTAAAGGGGAGGAAAGAGAAAGATAAAGAGTGTGGTGAAAATAGGCAGATGCCTCGTGTATCAGAGCAGGAAGTCAAAAGATAACAATATCTAAAACTGGTAAGTCAAGAAACAGAGGCATAAATATTATTTAGACAAACGGCGATCATCCCCAGAAGAACTACATACTGAAACAACATCAACAAAATTTAAGTGGTTCCCTTGGGAAACAGGACTAGACTTGGGAAGAAACGTAACAGAAGACTACCGCATTTATGTATAAAAAATTTCTGACCTTTTTCCATTTTTAGCCATATGAGTGATTTACTTTGATCCTTTCTTTTAAATTTAGTGAATAATTTTTTTTTTTTTCAAAAACACTCACAATCTAGAATGTCCTACGGGCAAGTGAAATTCGTATGGATTTTAACGGTTTCCAGAGAATGAGCTAATAATGCCAGCTCCATAAGTTAGCATGTCCTACATTTTTCATTTATTTTTTTAAATTTTTAAATTTCTTTATAAACATGTAATGTATTATTAGCCCTAGGGGTACAGGTCTGTGAATCACCAGATTTACACACTTCACAGCACTCACCATTGTTCATTTTAACTTTCCCTCCACTCTTCTACCTTTCCTGGAACGCTTCTGGTAATTGTTAGTTACCATAGTCATAATTTGGTATCTTCATTCCTGAGAGCTCTTTCTTGCTCTTCCTCTCTGTTCCTCTTTCACAACATCTTGTTCTTATTTTATGCATATGGGTCTTAAAAGCTTTCAATGAATATAGATTTTTACAGGAAGTTTTTTGTAATTGTTTTAAATACATACCCTCCCCAATGTCTACATTTTTCATTTAAAGCTGTACTTGTGATTCTACAGAATACCAAGATGTAGCCCCTGGTGGCCTGTCATTGTAAGACACAGAATCCACAGTCTGAAAGGCACTATTTCCTCATCTGTCCCATCTTTAACATTTATGTTCTTTATTCCTCTTGTTAAGAATGGAAAGATCCTGTTTACCACAAGCATAGGTTCAAGAGAGAAAATTCCTGGTGAGATCGTTACTAACTAACCAAAGCCACCACTACCTCCACACTAGGCTAGAGCATCAGCACTGGTCATAACGGCCGGAGAAGGGTGGATACAACCCAGGGCATACAGACGTGGACTGAATCAGCAGCGGTAGGTCTTGCCTGCTCTTCTCCAAGGTTCCAAACCAGCCGTCCAAGAGCTCTGGCCACACCCCACACACATACGGCTGGAACAGCATTACACGTTGGCTCACACTATGATTTAACTTTTAAAAAAGTAGTCAGCATCCAAAACTGATATGGATTTCCACCTTTTCTCAATAAATCAACAGAGGCAGTCCCCTCCAGGAGGGTAGGTGTGCCCCAATTTGCCCCACCTAGCCCGCTCCCCTCATTTCTGTTACCAGTCCAGCTGTGGTAGCCATTTGCGTTTCTGACCCTTGGAAACCTGTCGGCATTCCAAAACTATGCCAAGAGTCTCTGGGGTAGGACTCGTAGGCTCAGGGGGCGATCAGGAACCCATCGGCAACAATGGCTCTTGGCAGCAATGGCTCCAGAAGGAAGTTAGCAACAGTGGGAGATAGCAGCCATTCCTATCGAAATGTTGTTTCTAAAGAGTAGGTATTTTAAAGCAGTGGATTCTCTCTATTGGGGCATTACATAAGATCTTCCAGTGGAGAAAAAACAAAAAAATATAAGAATTACCTCATAGGCCTAAAATTTGAGAATTTCGGTGTATGCCTCATTGACCACAGCTTATTCCCTGCCAAGTGCCTTACTTTCAATAGAACGAAGAATGAAATAAACTTTTAAAAAGTGGTAAATCCTAGCGATAACACTTAACAGCCAGAAGCAAAAATGGAAGCAAAGTCTGATAACTATTACTGTAATCTACACTTTCGATAAAAGAGTCATCATTTACTTACATTTTAATGTCTCTCCAGCATACGGTATGTGCAGTTTAAATCGGTCACAGTTGGGTCCAGGAGTCAATGACGTGCAGCTTTAATGAAAGAAAAGAAAAGATTTTTTTTTAAGTCCACTTATTTACGACATCTAATAAAGTAAATGAAAACTGCTCCTTATAGATACAAGATTAAAACACTGGCTTATAAAGAAAATAAAAGTCCTTGATGGACATGGAGGCCAAGACAATAGGACATCCCCTGAAACAAATAATCCATTTATCTCACAGTAAAACTTATCAGCTTTCTAAGGACAAACACCAAGGAAGCTTCAACTACTTCTCTCCAACAAGTGTATCTTGGCTTCTGATGCAGGTGTATTGTCCAAAACAGTCTTTGGCGTCAAGAATTTTAAGAGTTTTATGGACATATTTTAAATACAGACCCTTAACTTGCACTCATACTAAAAAGAGTCCACTTTTTTCTGACCCCAGATCATTTTCTCTCTCCATAGGTAGGGCACTTTCTCTGGACTTGGCACCCCTGGACTTCCATCTGCTGCTGAGTATAAGGCACTGTCCTCGTGTTCAGATAAAATGCAAATGGAAAAGGAGTTAGTCACTCAGGTCTGGGTTTATTTCTTTTCAATCTCTTACTTCACAAAATTATACAATGTTCTTTGTTCTTTACCCAGATTTACTTCACAAGCTCTTTCATGACCTCACAAGTGATAACCTCAACTGCACAACAGCAGCACTGGCTTCATAAATTAATACAATATTAATATGAAGTCAACTGAGGAAATTATAAGCCTTCATTTAGTTTTTAAAACTGAAGTTTTTCCATTATAAAGTAAAGCAAAGATATGCTAAATTTCTTTCATAATTCCAATACTGACTATGAGACATCTCTGAAAAGGATATTTGAAGGAACAGAAGAATTGTTAGAATATATGGACCACCTCCCTAGATGCCACTCTAAGGCAATAGTCAAATAAATTTAAGAAATGTTGACTCTAAGGGATGCCTGGGAGGTTCAGTTGGTTAAGTGTCTGACTCTTTGATTTCCGCTCAGGTCTCAATCTCGGGATTGTGAGATCCAGCTGGTGTCAGGCTCCGAGCTCAGTGTACTCTGCCTGCGATTATCTCTCACCCTTTGCCCCTTGCCCCACTCAGGCACCTGCACGCAGATGCACACGCTCTATTTCTCAGGAAAAAAATGCTGACTCTAAAAAAACTAACTGAGATCTCATACTAGATTTACCCTTACTTTTACCAAAACTATCTCCACGTGAAGGAGAAAAGAACCAGATGGAAAGTTTTATCTCACATATATTTAACATAAATCACTAGGTTGATTATTCCTCTTATCTTCAGGGGACAATTAAAAAAAACACCAGTTTACAAACTAAACAACAAAGTTGCACTAGTAATTGTATAGTAACCTATTTCAATTTTTTCTTAGAGGTTTTATGAACGCATTCTCCTTTACTGTTCAAAATAAAAATTCTTTGGGGCACATTTTATTAAAGGTAGGAAAATATTTCCCTTATAGTACAATCTTTCCTAACCCATAAGCATGGCAGTTATTTGAAAACACTTCTGGAAAACACATAAATTAAAGCATTACAAATATAAAGTATGACCTAATGACAGAAATGAACTACAAGCAACACCAAGAATTTTTTCTCATATATATTCAAAGAACAATATATATTTTTTTTAATTTTAATACAAAAATACACTATTCACAATCAAGCATCTCTTCTGGGCGTGATGATCAAATTATCTACCTATCTCACATAGCTTAGCAACTAAAGTTATTAATAGTACAGGAAATCCTCAGGATTAATCTGATTCGAGTTTGTTTGAAGAACTTGTCCTTCTTCAGTGTGAAATCAGTTGTGCGTTCACTGTTGGGCCACATTTTGTACTCTTCGCTTTACGCCTTAACGAGAACTGAAAAGGGCCTTACGTTCTGCCCCTTCACCTTCCTCCCTTCCTACGTGAACAGCTGGTTCCAGCCACCCTGGGGTGTTAAAAAACACATTTCTCCATCTGAGTGATTTGCTCAACTGTTTTTTTTTTGTTGTTTTTTTTTTTTTTAACCTAGGCATAAGGATTTACTGTGCATTGTTCTGTGGGTTAGGAGTACAGGGTAGACAAGACAGACAAGCTCGACCCTCCCATGGAACTCAAATTCTGACAAGGGAATAAGAGACAGAGACACAAAGATGGTTCCAGATGGCTAGATGTTGTGGAGAAAATAAAACAGCGCTGCCATGGAACAGGAGCGCCACTGCACTGGAGGACTGGGGAAGACCTCCTGGAGGAGGTGACATCTGAAACCTGCGTAACCATCACCAAGGGGCCGGCCGCCTCCCAGGGTGAGTTCTGGGGCAGAGCACTGGAGGCAGAGGAAACAGCTGGTGCAAAGGCGTGAAGGCAGGAACAAGTCTGATCTATCTGGGGGAAGCAATCTTGATATGTTTGGACGATGCAGCCAAGCAGAGTGAATGAGGGAGAGACCATCAAAAGATCAGGACAAGGGGTAAGCAAGGGACAGATCTTGCGGAGCCTTGTAGGTGGTGGCAATTAATGCAGAGTTTATTCCAAGAACAAAGGAGGGTGTTAAGAAGAGTAACATTATCTGATTCTTTTTACGAGATCACTGTCTACTGTATGGAAAAAGAGAAAGAGACTGTAAAAACATCCAACAGAAACCAACAGGAGTCCATTTCAGGAAAGAAAGATGAGGGATTCTTGGGCTAAGGGAGCAACAGTACCAATGGAGAGATGCGGATTTACTCACTGAAGCAGACTGGGAGGGAAGCAAGTTTAGGAAAAAGAGCTATCAAGTGTGAGGGGCACCTGGGTGGCTCAGTCGGTTGGGCCGCTGCCTTCAGCTCCGGTCATGATCCCAGGGTCCTGGGATTGAGTCCTGCATGGGGCTCCTTGCTCGGCAGGGAGCCTGCTTATCTCTCTGCCTCTGCCTGCTTGTGTGCACTCTCTCTCTCTGACAAATAAATAAATAAACAAAATCCTTAAAAGAAAAAAAAAAAGAGTATACAGTGTGAGACAACAGCCAAACCATATACAGAAACACAGCCAGAGTAAGGGGGGGGGGGGGGGGGGAGCACAGACAGCCAATCCATGAAAACATCATGAAAAAGACAGAAGAAGAATTTGCTACACCTTGGAGTAAGCACTGTATATTACTGAAAAGACCGCTACTTGGTGTGGGGACACGGGCAAGGGTCATACTCCCCAAAGAGCATTCCCAAGTTAAAATGGCTAACCTCTAGTTAACTGCAGGTTTCTGTTTTGCTAAGAGGAATATACAAATTCACGGCCAAGAACTTCACAGTTGAAGGCAACAGGGGAAAGACGATGCTGCCATTAGCAGGTCTCTCTCTCCTAAACAGCATTCGGTTTCTCTCAGGAAATGTTGAACCAATATTTAAGCTATCTCTTATGCTCTATCTTCCATACTATCCAAGTAGCTGTATACTACCCAACAGCTGTATGGGAAATAAGCCAATGTCGTGTTACTTAAAGGTTCTTTTAAAATTAAACTAAGAATATTTCCCCTGCTTTAAAATTACCTCTATCTAAAATTGGTTTGGGTCATATATTTAATTTACTGTGAAATTTCAGATCGCATTCAAGGACAGCATTAGTTCTTCCGTTACTCACCAAAAAAATGAGTTTAAAAAGATCAAAGAACACTTATGAATAGTATGATTTCCATTTACGAGAAAGATCTACGTGTGTGTATGTCTATGCACATAACCAGATTTCAGAACATGGGTTGCCAAAAGGTGGCAGGATCTGGGGTACTCTTTACTTCTTTTGATTACCTTTCTGCATTGCTTTGATTTTTATGATGAACATGGACTATTTTGTAATTACATTAAAAAAGTTAAGGTAGATCCTTTATATATTTGACTAGATGGCTTGATTTATCATTTATCTTGGTCTTCTAAAGAGCATCACTCTTTTTTTGAGAAAAACTGCAAGGATAATCTAATGATGAAGTTTTCAAGTAAAATATATATGGAAGTCTTTCTATCGTGATATCACAAAACTTCACACCACTAGTATTTACCATCCCTCATGATTCCATTGTGTCAGAGTTTGCGAAAGGCCTGATCGAGCAGTTCCGGTGTAGGATCTCCCGGGAAATTGCAATCAGACGTCATTAATAGATAACTAATGTAGTGGAGAAGTTCATTCATCTAGAAAATCATTTCCTTATATAAGTATGAAAAAGCTACTAAATAATAAGCTGCTGGCTTCATTAAAATTTTATTTGTATAATGGCAACTTATCCTAACACCATTAGATCTAAAATTTAAAAACCAATATTCCAAATTGAGTATCTTTGAATAAGAAAATAATTTTAAACAATTTAAAAAGTGCTGACAATCAAAATGTAACCTCAAATTTGTCTCTCCACTGAATTTCTCGAGTGCTTACCACTTGTCAGGCACTGTGCTAGGTACACAGAATAGAGCAGTGCCAAACAAAAAATGTCCTAGCATTATATTGGGGGAAAAGAGGTTTTGCATAAAGAACTATGCTCTAAAAATATATCTTGTACTGCAAATGCGCCATTTTCAAAGTTGCACACACGGGAGAACAAAGGGAGTTAAACCACCACATTCTGCAGATGATGCAAGTGGGAATTATCAAGTGGGACTTCCTGATAACATCAGAACAGGTAGTTTCCTGGGTGCTTTATTACAGAAATTAGAGCCAGCTAACCACAGATACAGTAAAATGCTAAATGTTAACAACCTCCACATACTCTTGTCCCTACCATGGCTTACCTACATCTATCTAATCACATGACTCCTAAGATGACTATTTACCTATTTTCCAGTTGTGGTTTATCTTCCCCACTAGGTCTTGATATTCTTGGTGCTGGGGTCCCTGGGGCGGTCTGTCAGTTAAGCCTCTGCCTTTGGCTCAGATCATCATCTCAGGGTCCTGGAATCAAGTCCTGCATCAGGCTCCGTGCTCAGGGGGCAGTCTGCTTGTCCCTCTCCCTCTGTCCCCATATCCCCCCATGTTCTCTCTGTCTCTGACTCTCTCTCTCTCTCAAATAACTAAATAAATAATATTTTTTTAAAAAAAAGATTCCTGGTGCCAACACTGTTTCATGTCCTACTGTAGCATCTAGCAGAGTACCAAGCATCCAGCACCGATAACACTTCAGCACCTACTAAACGTCAAAAACTAAACTCAGCAACTGTCATTTTACAAATGATGACAGTGAGGGGCCAAGGGTCTCACGGTGCTCAGAGAGAGCGCTGCAACTGGAAACCATGTTCAGGGTTCTCTGGCCACACCTTAGTCCCTCTGACCTAGGCATCCTTCAGTCATGTGGGAATCTCCAGCATCTAGCACTGCTGTCGGGGCCATGGATAATGTCAATAACTACGTGGCTAAAGGTTTGCCAAGTGAATGCATGGACTTCGACTCCCGGCCTTACGCTCTTTTCATGACCAAAACCACTGACTTAACTGGAACTGGGAAGCCACTCTTATCCTCCCCTCTGAGATAAAAGTATGATTATCTATAAAAGGTCGTCCCTTTGAGGAGCTGTCCATGTGACCCAGAATTTATGAAGTCACTTCCTAAAATTACTCTGTTTTCACAATAACTAAGAACACACGCTGGCATTTGTTGAGCATTTGCTCTGTGGCAGGTACTATTCTAAATTCTTTAATTAGACTGAACTATTTAAACCCACAGTGACCTTCAGAGATAGATGCTATTATGACCTCCATTTTACAGATGAGGAAACTGAGGCACAGTATGTTACTAGTTAGTGACAGAGCCCGGATCCAAACCTGGGATGTTTGGTCCAGGTCCATGCTCTTAAACACCACTCTAAATCATCTTTCAATAATTAAAGGGGAGGGGTGCCTGGGTGGCTCAGTGGGTTAAAGCCTCTGCCTCGGCTCAGGTCATGGTCCCAGGGTCCTGGGATCGAGCCCCACATCGGGCTCTCTGCTCAGTGGGGAGCCTGCTTCCCCCTCTCTCTCTGCCTGCTGCTCTGCCTACCTGTGATCTCTGTCTGTCAAATAAATAAATAAAATCTTTAAATAATAATAATAATAATAATTAAAGGGGAAATCATCAGAATTAGTAAAAAAAAAAATGTGAATTATAAACTTGTCAATAAATGCCATTTTATTAAGCACCTAAGATAATAAAAAGTAAAGGCTGACAAAATGTTGCCAAAAAGAGTGCTCTATCATGCAAGCTTCAGGGAAATGAAAAGGATTTACCAGTAATAAGTATTAGAACTGTATACATTTAAATCAGTGATGTCAAAGCGGAAACAAGGTGCTCCTAATTTGATTAAATAGGCTCTGCAATGTTAATGCTACTGACTTATTTAGCAAACCCTTTAAACAAACGGTGAAAGTAAATTTGGATTTGAATCACCTTTAAATTATTACTTGTTCATAGTTCCTGAGATCTGACTCAAATTATTGAGGAATCGCTATAAACAGGAAAAGTTGGCAATTTATAGGATTTTCGTGACAGCCAAAAATTAATCTGAATTAACAAAGTTATACAAAGGTACTCTGCAATAAGACATTAGCATTTTTAAGAGAATGCAAAATAAAAGCAAAATACAAGCTTTCTGATTTAATACTGAACCTATTATTGGATATGCTTTCTGGAAAAAAGAATGATTTAAGCCATTTCTCCTCTCCGAGCCATCTGAAAAGAACAAAGTAGATGAGTCCAGGGTTCCTTCCCTGAGTCTATGTCAGTTTCCTTTACGCTATTAATTTACCATTTGGCTCGTTCTCCTACAGAGCTTCCTGTTTTCTTGATAATGACGTTGGTGCTTAACCAACAATATTCACCAGCAGCTGAGAAGGAAGTCCTCAGCCTTGGCAACCTAAAATCACAGGTAACTGTGAAACAAGACCGGCTCAGAGACCAGTAACGGGCTGCTACATGAATGTGAAGTCATAAAAATTAGAGTGGCTTCTTGTTAGCTCCTATTCACCACCATTTTTCATTTTATAGAATTGCTTTCTTCTGATTCCACTCAGACCAAAGCAGCCTCAGAGCTGCTAGACTGAAAGGCAGCAGCAAAGAAGCTGGAAGAGTGCCTCAGGCCATCTCAACAGCTACCACAGCAAGCAAAAACGGCATGTGGTCTGCAAAGGCATCTGCACTGCTGATCCACAGGCTTTTACACCCTCAGCCTTAGAGGGAAATTAGAGCCCATCAAAACGTGCCAAGTCAAGTTTAGGCTTTGGGGAGGGTGGGGGGACTGTTGAATTAAAACAGGTACAAGAAAGCAAAACAAACAAACAAAAAACTGCACTGAAAGAGATTTTTTAAATCATTCAGAAGAATGGCTCTATTTGCTTGATGACATATGATGTTCCCGACACACCAAATAGCTCCTCTATATTGCTAAAGCCTACAATCTATTTCTAGGCGTACTAGAAAGTGACGGATTCAGTTCTTAGCACAGGATTCCAAAATGCCATTACCAAAATAAGTGACTCAGTTCAGAACGTTTTAAAAATTATAAAATTACAATATTAAAAAAATGTGTTTGCTGATCATATGGCACAACAGTTATTCCCAATTTGTATGCTGTATCCCCATTTATAAATGATAGACTTCAACTATAAAGTAGGGAATATTTTTAAGTGTTAGTTAAACCACAAAAACGTGGTTTAAATTACAGTACGATTCCAGTAGGAATGAGGGGCTCAAAAACTTTTTTTAATAGTTAACTAGGAGGCAGGAAATCTTAATATTTTGAGATGGATGCTTAGCTCATTAATAGTCAACCTTTCTTCCTTTCTAATATGTGCACTTAATTCACTCTTAACAGAATAAAAGAGAAAATCAATAGGATTATCTCAATTAGTGCAGGATAAATGTTTGATAAAATTAAGCATCCATTCATGATTTTAAAGACTCTTTGCAAATAAAGATCAGAAAGGAACTTCCTTAATATAATAAGGCCCATCGACAAGAAAACCTACAACAATATCACATTTAGTAACAAAAGGTTACATTTTTAACTTTGAGACAGAGAACAAGATGTTACCCACTCTTACCACTTTTATTCAACATTATACTGTAAGTCACAGCAAGTACAGAGCAGCATGGGAATATAAACGGTATAAATATTGGAGAGGAAGAAATAAAACTATACTTATTTGTACACAAGATGACTATACATACAGAAAACTTTTATCTTCACAGGCATTATTCAAATATGTGAGTTTAGCAAAGTTGCTAAACAGAGACATACACAAAAATCAACTGTAAACTATCTACGTATATCTACACACCATCAACAACTAGTTTAAAAAAAAAACTTTCAGAAAGATGTCATCAAAGTCAATATCAAACTATCAAATACATAGAAATCTCACAGAAGATGTACAAGATCTCTATGCAGAAAGCTTTTATTAGAAGAGAAAGAAAATAAATGAATACAGATATGTTCATAGATTAAAAGACACATAATAAAAAGATGTCAGTTTCCCTTAATGATCTGGAACCTGAGAGGCATATTTTAAAATGTGAATAGAATGTCAAGAACCAAGAATAGATCAGAATCTCTTGAAGAAGAAAAATGTGACAGGATTATACACAATAGCCAAAAACTGGAAGTAACCCAAGTGTCCATCAAGACTGATGAATGGATTAAAAAAAAAGTGACATACATGTGTAATACAATATTATTTAATAGCCTTAAAATGGAAAGAAGTTTTGACACAGGCTACAACATGGATAAACCTTGAAGATACTATGCTAAGTGCAATACACCAGTCACAAAGGGCAAATACTATATGATTCTGTTCTTATGAGGGACTTGGGAGTTATCAAATTCAAGGAGATAGAAAGTAGGTGGTTGACAGAACCTGGAGAAAGGTACAACAGACAGCATTTTAATTTCAATTTTGCGAGAGGAAAAAGTTCTGGAAATACATGGTGATGATGGTTTGCACTTAATGTACTTAATGTACTTAAGCGAATGTACTTAATGCTATGAATTATACACTTTAAAATGGTTAAAATATGGTGAAAAAATAATGATACTGTTATGCTGAAAATAAATAAAATTTTTTAAATGGTTAAAATGATAAATTTTATGCACATTTTACCACAATAAGCAAGAAAACTTAATAGAATAAATTGTTCTACTGGATATCAAAAATTATTCTAAATCTTAGTAATTAAAATACCGATGCTGATATGCAAAGACAGAATAGAATCCAGAGACAAGTCTTCACTTAATTTATGATAAAGCCATTTCTGTATAGTAAGGAAAGGAACGTGTTCTCAATAAAGGATGCTGAGTCAGCTAGACATGGGGGGGGGGGGTGAAACTTGATCCCTCCCTCATACCATTCACAAAAATCAAGTCTAAGTGAACTGAAGCTCTGAATGGGAAAAGCAAAAGCAAAATATTTTTAGAAGACAATAGAGGGAAGAGTAATTGGGTAAACAGAAGAAAATCTTCAAGAACTTGGGGTGAACAAAAATTCCCAAAAAGTACTACTATGAAGGAAACTGGTTCATATTAATATTGATTAATATGCTTAACTAGTTCATATTAATATTGGATTTTCTGTTCATAAAAAAATTAGAGTGAAAAACCACAGAGAGAAGATATTTGCAACATACAAAACTGATATTAAAATATATAAAGAACTCCTATAAATTAGTAAGAAAAAGACAAGTTAGTACACCTGAAAGAACACTTCATAAAAGGACCCAAATGGCCAATAAACACAAAAAAGTACTTAACCTAATTAGTCACAAGAGAAATGCATTTCAAATCTATAATAAGGCACCACATCATACCCATCAGGGTGGCTAAAATCAAACCAACACTACTAAAAGTGGGATTAAATTTATATCTTTTTTTTTTAAGATTTTATTTATTTATTTGACAGAGTAAGTGTGCAAGCCGAGGGAGTGGCAGGCAGAGGGAAAGGGAGAAGCAAGCTGAGGGAGAAGCAGCAGAGGGACAGGGAGAAGCAGCTCAGGGAGCAGCAGCAGAGGGATGGGGAGAAGCAGGCTCCCGGCTCAGCGGCGATGTGGGACTCCATCCCAAGACCCTAGGATCATGACTGAGCTGAAGGCAGGCGCTTAACCGACTGAGCCACCAAGGTGCCTCTTAAAAACTGGTCTACAGCATAGTGTATACAGCCAACGTTGCCTTTCTCTCATTAGTATCAGCGTATTTTTGCAGATTTCTGTTTTGGATATGACAAGTGAAAATACAGTATTATAAGTAATATACATTATTTTCAATATTGCTCATTCCATCTTATACCATTCTTTTTAAATTTATATTTTATATGTTTTATAATATAGAAATATATTTCATAATTAAATAAGCACACATTTATTAAGGGTTCATAAACAAATTATTAGAGGTACATAATGAAAAAAGTTTAGAGATCACTGCTACAAGAGTACAGAAAGGAGTGTCTACTCTCTAGAACTTTGAACTGTAAATCAGAAGACAAAAATCGAACCCTGGAAGTCAAATAAGCACAATTTAAATAACAATTCAAGACAACAATAGATACAAGTCACAAACCAATTAACATGATTAATTGCCAAATTAGTGGTTAAAGAAAATAAGCACAATAGAAGTTGCCAGAGCAGAGAAACCACTTTCAGCTGGATAATCAAGGAAAGTTCACTGGAATACATGGGCCTCTAAAGAATGTATTGGATCCAGTCAAGCTAGGCAGGGGAAGGAAAATATTTATTTACCATCGTCCTTAAATAAGGACAAAACCAAGGAGACAGAAACTCAGCTAGATTGAAAGCTCTCTAATGAAACAGCCTATTAAACCTTGAACCCTTTAGTGCCCTGTAGCCCACCTGCTGGCACACAGGAGACCCGTGATACCTGCCCCTAAAAACAGTGCAGCTGGAAGAGTGGAGTTGGAGATGTCAAGCACACTCCAAGGTCAGGTCAAAGTCAAAACAAATTACATAAATATCCTGGACTGATCTCCTATCCAACCGTGGGAATGCTGGTGATTCTTCCATTAATAAATATTATAAGAAATTCCCAGGGGGTTACCTGGGTGGCTCAGTCGGTTAAATGCGTTCGGCTCAGGTTATGAGCCGAGGGTCCTGGGATCAAGCCCCATGTGGGGCTCCTGGCTCAACAGGGGTCTGCTTCTCCCTGTCCCTCTGCCCCTCCGTCTGTTCATGTGCACACACTCTGTCTCTCTCTAATAAATAAACAAAATCTTTTTTTAAAAAATCCCCAGGGACAAAGCCAGCTTCCATACTATTTCTATACATTTAATGTGCAACATAATTTTATAAAAAGTAATTTTTATACTAATATCTTTAATTTGTTCAGTAAAAATATTCCTGCTAACTTTTTCGGTCATCATTTTCATTGCTTGACCCAAAACATGTCCTAAATGGATATATTCCTAATTCCCTGAATTCGGGGGGCTTTATATTTTATACCATTTGTATATTCTGTATCTAAATCCTAATCTCCATTCCTGCTCCTCATGGGCAAGGACTGGAAAGAAGCTTGGCATGGAGCTCAGATTTTCAAGGGAATGAACTAGCACAGCAATGTTCGTTCCCGCACTGGCTTTCCTGACGTTGCTTCATTCGTATTTCCATCCCCACAGTGCTTCACACGACGTGGTCAGTCTATGAGTGAATATGAACAGTACAGGGGCGGGATACAGAAAAGAAAGATGGAAAACTGGTAGAAAAGAAGGGAAGAATAGGGAGAAGAAAAAAAAAAACGGAAGAGTGAGTTGTAGTAGAAATAGAGAAAGTGGAGGCGGAAATGGAGAGAGAGAGGAAGAGTTGGAAAAGAAGGGAAGAGGGAATGAATAGATTCTAACGTGCCGTTACAGGACTGTCCTTCCTGTTGGTGAAAGGTGCCTTCTCAAGATGGAAGAAAAGGGTTTTTTTTAATTCTTTAATTTTTTTTTTTTGAAGATTTTACCTATTTCCTTGAGAGAGAGCACAAGCAGGGGAGAGGGGGAGGGGGACAGGGGTGGAGCAGAGGAAGAGGGAGAAGCAGGCTCCCCACTGAGCATCCCGGCTCAGCACAAAAAGACTCAGCACCTGCTATATGAGCATATCTGGAACTGCAGGGTAATGGGATAAATGTGCATCCATGTATTGGGGTGTCTTCCATGGTTGGGGGGGATTTTCTTTCTTAGACTGTCGCCTAGGATACTATCATTACACACGATGAATTTTCCAGCCTTGTGCATGTTAAGTCTCTTCCGTGGTTTCCTCATCTGTAAAATGGGGATGACAGCCCCACCCCATGGAGTTACGAGGATCCTCTGATTTGGTAAATACAGAGTATTTAGAACAGTGTCCAGCACACAGGAGATCCTAACTATTATGATTGCTCGAAATCACAAAATGCAAAGTCAAAAACAGGGAGGAGGGTCTATCTCAAATATTATTTTCATTAAACCTAACTCACTTGGGCAATAATTTTCAAAATTAAAAAAACGAGCAAACAAACAAACATAGTTCAACTGCCCCTCTCACTGCATTAGTATGCCTTCTTCATTCCACAGACAAAAATTCTCAGAGGGAGTCCAGCTAACAAGGGATTGAATCAGAACAATGAAAAGATTTTCCTAGGTTCTAAAGCAAATCTAATGGAGCCCGTAAGGCTCCTCATGCTACAGAGCAGGAGAACCACAGAAGATAGAGAAGAGAACGAAAATGGGAGATCTACGTGGTAGACAGGGCAAGAGGAGATGGAGATGGAAAACTCAAGAGAGATGGAGTCGTCAGAGAAAAAACAAAAAGGGGAAGCCTCTGGTCTAGACCAAGGCCTTCAAAATTTTTTACACACAGTAAGAAAATTTTTTTTTTTTTTTTTTTTTATTTGACAGAGAGATCACAAGTAGGCAGAGAGGCAGGCAGAGAGAGGAGGAAGCAGACTCCCCGCGGAGCAGAGAGCCTGAAGCGGGGCTCGATCCCAGGACCCTGGGATCATGACCTGAGCTGAAGGCAGAGGCTTTAACCCACTGAGCCACCCAGGCGCCCCCACAGTAAGAAACTTTTTATATCCCCACTTGGTACACATATATCTACTAAGCATGTATGTACATCTACCTGTGTGTATTTGTATGTATATAAAAACTGAAACATGTTTATGCAATATTTAGCTTTATTACATGAAATGCACAAATATTTTTTGTTCAATTCAATTTTATTTAATATTTTTTTAATTTAAATCAAGACCCACTAAAATGATTTCATTTAACGTGATCCACACCAGTGGATCACAATCTATCAATAGTTTGCAACACACAGTTCTATCTAACACAACCTCACAGAATGTAGCTTCCAGAAAAATGAAGACAGGGGGTATAGCTCAGGGGTAGAGCATTTGACTGCAGAAAAATGAAGACAATAGTACCCCACTCCACACTGGTCAAAACTATTTCTTGAACACTTCATTCAGTTGTAGGTGTTACATTTAAAAAGAAAAAAAAAAAAAAAACAAAAAACAATGGGGCACCTCTCTGGCTCAGTTGCCAGAGCATATGACTCTTGATCTCAGGGTCATGAGTTTGAGCCCCATGCTGGGTGTAGAGAAGAAATAAAAATGAAATCTTTAGGGCCGGGGATGGGTGGTTGGGGGAGCCAGGTGGTGGGTATTATAGAGGGCACTTATTGCATGGAACACTGGGTATGGTGCATAAACAATGAATTCTGTTACGCTGAAAAGACATAAAATATATATATGTATATTATTTTAAAAAATGAAATCTTTAGAAAAATATTTTTAAAAAACAGAAAATGTAACCGTTGCATACATTCTATTAGATTTAAGATTCATGTATCTTCTGCCTATAGCTAAAACATAAACAAAATTTTCTTTCAACCCAGAGTGGGTTACTGACCCATAAAAGGGAAGTAACTATATATATAGGTATATATGTATATACATTATACACAAATAAGAAATAGGTTTTCCTTTTTTATGTTTTTTTTTTAAACTGGTCAGAATTTTTTTTAATGTATTTGAATTTATTACTTTTTTTAAGACTTGCGGGCTTGTGATAGAATGATCTTCCTCACTCTAATATTTTTTTAAACTATGTTTTCTTCTTATAGCTAAATGAAATTTTTTAAATGTGGCAAGACAGGTAATAATGTAATTTAATCATGAAGACTTCTAAATAAATATCATTATTATACATTTAAATAACCACGGCCATTGCCAAAAAATAAAAATCTATAGTTTCATGGATACAAAATATATTCTAAAATACTGGCATTTTATAAGAAAGTATCCAAAAAGTTCTTTACATATATTCTATATTTTAAAGTCACTAGGATAGTTAAAGAATATCTTTTCAACTATATACATAGTCATTATTTTATATATATTAATATATATAAAATTCTTGACAGATTTCTGAGTTAATCCCTATAGGTTATCACTATGGAAGAAATAACATGCTGGTGCATTTCACTGGCCCAGCCAAACACAAGTCATCTTGAGATATGAATCACATAATATGTCCTCTCTATTTAGCAGGTCAATGTTTCGCAATGGTTGAGTTGGCATAAAGCTTATTCTTTAAAATGATACTCTAATTTGTTCTCAGGATCTTCTACAAAATATGTGGAATTCTAGATAATTTTTTTTCTATGTAATGGAAATGTTCATTATTCTTTTTTTCCAGAAATCTATGCAATAGCCCGCTATTTGCTCTTCCGATTACTAACATTTCTCCAACTAAACCATACAGATCCTCTCCTTTTTTATTTATTTATTCTCTCTTTTCACCTCATTCAGCTCCAGGTGTTACACTTTAAGAAGGACAGAGACTAACTTGATCTCACTGGGAAGGAGCCAGCAAGGATGCTAAAAGAACACACGTCACCTGATTATAAGCAAAGACTCCATGTGAGACTGCAGAAGAGGGAAACACAACACACCATAGCTAGCTTCATTCATCTGATGTGTTGTCACCTGGAGGGCTGATTACGCTTGTTCCATACTGTGCCAGGAAGTACAAGTGACCAAAAAAGGGCTTCAGTCAACATAGGAAAGCCCTTTCTACCAGTATCTGCAGCCCAGCAAGAGGCCTTTGGCCTCAGGGGGCTTCCCTGTGACAAAACAGTCAAGTGGCAGAGAAGTCCAGAAGGTACTCATTAAGCACATGGTGGTCATTAGAGTTTAATGCCTCTAATCTTGAAATTCTGTAACTCTCAACTAGATTAAGACAATATTATGCTATAATATGACTTCTAAAGGCAACACCATTTCTTTGTTAAGTTTTTAAAAAGAACTGAATTCTGGGGCCCTGGGTGGCTCAGAGAGTTGAGCATC
Organism: Mustela nigripes; assembly: GCF_022355385.1. Lineage (NCBI taxonomy): Eukaryota > Metazoa > Chordata > Mammalia > Carnivora > Mustelidae > Mustela > Mustela nigripes. The sequence goes on along the minus strand of NC_081563.1, from coordinate 22,296,683 downwards.
TGACTCTTGATTCCAGCTCAGATCATGATCTCAGGGTCGTGAGTTCAAGCCTTGAGTCAGGCTCCACCTTCATCTGGGTGTCTGTCTGACATTCTCTCTCTCCTCTCCCTCTTCCTCTCCCTCCACAATCGCACTCTCTCTCTCAAATAAATAAATCTTTAAAAAAATAAAATAAAAATTTTTTAAAAGAAATAAATTCTACCATGAACTACATAAAACCAACTTGAAAAGGCAAATGATAATATTTTAATAAAAACAATATAAAAGTTGACTCAAAGTGCCTAACACAGTCACCTAATCTTCATCAATTCCAATCAGAAGAAAACTGAAATGCCAACCAGGTCACTGACTTATTTTAAGATGTACACCAACTTAGAAATATAAATCCATATATTGTTTTAGCAAGCAAAGAGCAAAACAATGTTTGAGCTTTAATATGCACAAATAAAGGAAGAATGCTTACCCAGAAAAAAATATACTGTAAACATTCTCTCCCTACTCAAGTCATGCTTCTTTGCTGTACATGCAGATATCATAAACAAAGTAGTACTTCTCTCTCATTTTTTACTGACCCAACTAAATTGAAAATTTTAGTCTTCATTCTTACAACCCTCTACCATATTTGTTTAAAAAGAAAAAAAAAAAAGGAGTATCTCAGATTATCCAATGTGGAATTAGGAATGACTTATCACTAACGTACTAAGTACTATCTCTACTCTAACAGAATTCTACAGAAGCCAAGTCCTGGACTGTTAGAATATAGAAACCCTTCTAGAAAAGTGCTACTCAAAGTAGAGCCCATGGACCAGTGCACTATGAACTGGTACTAATCCGTAATAAGGGAAGCAGAGAAAATAAGAGTAAGAAACTTTTATAGCAATATGAAAGACTAGTTTTAAGCCTGATGAATCAAATATTAAAAAGCCCAGCCTTATATCTCGTGTTTTTATTTCATTTATCTAGTAATTCGTTTCTATTTTACAAAACTATCAGTTAGTAACAGATCAGGAAAATTTTAAAACATTTATCTTTCACCAAAGACAAAGTTCTCAAAAGTTCCTTTAAATGCTGAAGGTCCTTGGATAGGAGGATAAACTGCTTTCCTTTGATGTCCCCTAATCTCCCTATTCACCTTGGTTTCCCCACGATAGTAACAAACCCTACTAATTTATTCAAGTGCTCTTTTGATATCTCTGCTAAATTGCCAGTAATATCAACACACAGTTCACTGCTTAAAATTTATCATCAGGTTATCTGACTGCTCAGAATTTGCAACACTATTTCCTCTACATACAGACATAGCTCCAACATATTCCCGGATTCATTTCTTGTAAGAAGATATTAACTACTTTGAGGACCTAGTCTGGAGGGTCACCCGACCTTGCAACATGGCAGCTGGAACAATCCGTGGCAGTCAGTCGTCATTTTTGAGAGTCTAGAGACAGCACAGCATGGTTTTAAATGCTGGGCCTCCACTCATGCTAAAAGACTGATTAATCTTGGCAATTCCGCCAACACACCTCTACTTTCAATTCTCTATTTGAACTATTTCAGTGCCTGGAATTCTGTTCTGCCTTATACTTTCTTTTATTTCTTACATAAACATGTATAAAGATGGATTTAATAAATATATTTGTAAAAACCTAAAAACTTGCCAACAAACAATTCCTAAGGATATTTCCATTACATAAAAATATGATGAGTCATACTCTTAGGAAAAGTTAAATACATGGTGATGTGCTGTAAGAAATTATCCCACAGTGCCAATAATTACATGCTTTTAGTTAACATCAACATTGACCAAGCTCTCAATTCTTCAATGACTTAAATGATGTTAAAAAAAAAAAAAAGAAGAGTCTGATAATTTAGGCCAAAGAGTTAATCCATGACAGACCACAAAATAACAGTATGTGTTGAATTTCTGTCCCAGTACCAACTACGAAATCATATTCCCTCCCTCAATCTCTAATTTGCAGGCATCTACAAAGTCTTGTCAAATGATCTGGGATCTCACCCATCTATACCATTGAAAATACTGCTATTTTTGATAGCTATCTTTTCTGAAGTTCTAAAACTGAAGGAATTCTAAAACGGCACTATTCCTGATGTTTACATTTTCATCTCAGTCACCTAACCAATTTCTTTCTGGATTCTAACCAGTAACTGGGGGGGCTTATTTATGTCCATCTCTAAAGATACTTCATAAATACAGATAAATACAACAAGCCAGAAAACCCAGCCTAGACTATACTATATTAACAAGTGATTCTTTTCCTGGCCAATCGTTTTTTTCTTTCTTTTTTCTTTTTTTTTTTTTTTAAGTTAAGAAGGCCTAGTGTCATTATACAGGACTTTGTATTTAAAAAAAATTTAGGGGGTGCCTGGGTGGCTCATTGGTTTAAGCCTCTGCCTTTGGCTCAGGTCGTGATCTCAGGGTCCTAGGATCGAGCCCCACATAGGGATCTCTGCTCAGCAGGGAGCCTGCTTCCCCCTGCCTCTCTGCCTACTTGTGAACCCTCTCTCTCTGTCAAATTAAATAAATAAATAAATAAAAATAAAAAGTAAAAAAATTTTAGGGTGTGCCTGGCTGACTCAATCAGTAGAGCATGTGATTCTTGATCTCAGGGTCATAAGTTCAAACCCCACATTGGGTGAGAAGCCTACTTAAAATATATATGTATATATGGGGCACTTGGGTGGCTCAGTCAGTTAAGCATTTGCCTTCAGCTCAGGTCATGATCCCAGGTTCCTAGGATCGAGTCCCGGATCAGGCTCCCTGCTCTGCAGGGGTCTGCTTTTTCCTCCCCACTGCCTGCCAGTACCCCTGCTTGTGCGCTCACACTCTCTCTCTCTCTCTCTCTCTGTCAAATAAATAAATAAAATATTTTTAAATGTATAATAAAAAAAATTTTAACTTAAACAGATTTAATTCACCACAGAGGAGCTGTGAGAAAAGAATAGGATTGATAAAATATAGTATACTTTCTTTAAAAAAATTTGGGAGGGAAAAAAGATCACCACAGAATAGCATATGGAGGGGTAAAAATCAAATGGAACCCAGATTAGAGGCCTAATTTATTCCTGGTCTTTAGGCAGATCCAGAAAATAAGAAGTATGACTATGGTAAACCTAATACCTAGGTCCTTGATCACATGACGGCCAGTGCTTTCTTGACAAAATACAGAACATTTGGTAAAGAAGACCTGGATCCTGTCCTGGGATCTAGTCCTGGACTCCACCACTTACCAGCTAAGTAACCTTGAATGAGACTTACCCTCTCTGAGACTCGTGTTGTCCGCATGTGTTTAAAAAAAAAAGTTGTGAGGGGAAGATATAAAATATTCCTCACAGATCTACTGAGGCAAAGACAACGTATGAAAAAAGAGCTTTTTACCATTCACAAAAACTAAATTCATTTACTGCTCATTTCTTCATAGAAAAAAAATATATATACGACAGACATTGTCCATTTGGAGATCTGAATCCACCGCACAGACGGAGGTAAATGGGTAGACTGGAGGCCAGAGAGCCTCTGAGAAGTGCGGATGGGGTCAGTGAGAGGGGCATTTCCACAAGCAATAATACCTCAAAGCCCATCCTCAAGATTGGAAGAGGACAGGGTTTTCAGGACACGGCATTTAGGGCCCCCTCAATGGCTGTACACGTGCCTCTGCTTCTCTTCACCCTTTCTTCACAGTCTTTTCCTCTTCCTCGATTTCATCTCCCCCTCACACCGCCCTCCTGCCTCCCCTCTATCCCTCTGCTCCCCTTCTCTCTTCCCTCCCCAGCTTTCTCCCTTACTTAATTACAATATAGAACAGAAATAATGTTTTAATATTTACTTATCCTATTCTTAGGTTCAGACATGTATAGATACATTCACCATAAGAAAGGTACTAGAATATTCACAGAAGCACTATTCATGAGAGACAAAACCTCGGAACTACCTAAATGTCCTTCAGCAGTGGAACAGAGAAACTGGTCTGCTCACATAACGCAACGCTCCCTCCTCAGCCAGGAGAACGAGCAGATCTGCAACAACATGATGCTGAGCAAAAGAAGCTAGACACAAAATGCCACTGTGTGGGATACAAATTCCACTGATATGAAGTTTTTTTTTTAAGAAGGCAAAAGCAGGGTGCCTGGGTGGCTCAGTGAGTTAAGCTCCTGCCTTCAGCTCAGGTCATGATCTCAGGGTCCTGGGATCGAGACCCACATTGGGCTCTCTGCTCAGCAGGCAGCCTGCTTCCTCCTCTCTCTCTGCCTGCCTCTCTGCCTACCCGTGATCTCTCTCTCTCTCTCTCTGTCAAATAAATAAATAAAATCTTTAAAAAAAAGAAAAAAAAAAAGAAGGCAAAGCAACCTCTGCTTTTAGAAGGCAGGATGGTAGTTATTCTGTGCGTGTGTGATGGGAGGGGGAAAGCACGAGAAGATGTGTGAGATGCTGGTGACGTTCCTTTTTTTAGGTCCCAATTACACAAATGTGTTCAGTTTCTGGAAATTCTCTGAGTAATATACATATGTTTAGGAGCACTTCTCTAAATGTACACCATACCTCAATACAAAGGTTTTTTCCATCAACGAGTTTACACCTTTCATGTCCAGGGGAAGGGACGAGCAAAAACTCAACACTTCTTGGCTTCCCTGGTGCCCTCTAATTGGTTCTTCCAGCCCAAAGAAAACTGTGACCCAGCCCTGAACTTGGAACCACGAAATCTACCTTCAGTTTCCCAACTTCGTGCTGACTGTGCTTCTTCTGTGTACCAGGTTCTGTGTGAGGCACGGGGGACACAGCTGTGACGCCAGATGAGGTCCCTGCTTTCTTTGAGAAAACAGACTATAAATAAAAGCTTGAGGCTGGCAAGAGGACAGAACCTGGGATGGAGAGAAACACGGGAGACCTGCTTCTGATGAAACGGGCTGAGGCAACCCCGAACAGGTCACTTAACTTACTTGAGTCTCAGCTACCTCATCTGCCTTAAGGGGATTTTTATAAGCATTGGGCATGATAAGATCTCTCAAAGCACTTATAGGACAATAATAGCATTATGAATGATAATAACTCTTATTATTGTCCTTACTGCTTAATATAGAGCCGCCTGAGTTAACCAACATCAGCATGATCTATGCATTAATACAGTAATAGTAACAATAAATAATATTTTATGGGTCACTAATTCTCAATTAAAAGGCTTCTACTCTGGGTAGAAGCAGATCTACCAATTAATGGCTCTCCTCTCCTTCTCAAGGGGTGTTAATGATACAAAGGCCTGGATTAAATTCAGCACAGCCCTCTCTCACCTTTAAAGAAAAATCAAGCACAAAGAGTGCTGAGAGAGAGGCCAGGGAAATGATCATCAGCATCTCAGAGATCAAATTAACCAACCAAAGAAATGTACATGAAGGACTGTACCTTAACTTACTCCATGACCAGCATGTTCCTGGTGCTGACCACCATGAGTCAAGGTGCGTATTTAAAGAAGCTTAAGATACGGTTACAGAATTAAAATCAACCAAAACAAAAACAACACATTTAGGGGAAAGCTGCAGAGCTCTATGATCGGAGACTCAGTTTCAAACCCCGGCACTGCTGCATGATGGCTTGGGCCCCTCACCTTGACCTCTCTGGACTGAGTCCTCCCCTGTAACGTGAAGATGCTAAAATCTGTACCTCGTACAGCACCGGGAGGTTTCAGGAAGGAAAAGACATAATATAGCAAGGACAGGATCTGGAGCAGCAGCTACTCCTGCTCCCGTTACTGTCATTATTTTGTAGGCAGAAGCCCGCTAAAAGCCACTAGCGCAGGGCCCAAACGGTCTACAGGTGTTGCCTCCCTCTGTTCTTCCCAACTGCTGTTCCCTCAGCCTGACACCAACCAGTGTATACACAGACACATTCACAGCATATGAGTGAAAATACAGTGTGACTGCAAATCTATGTCCTCACACAGACTGAAAAGGGAATAAAGGCCTCTTTTGAGTTTCAAGACCCTCAGCTGTTTCTAACATCATGAGGGTGCTTCACCTGTTTATTCTGGCTTAAGTCTGGGGGCAGACTCCTTTACAGAAGCGATTTTCATAAGAATTTACAGTTCAAGAATAAATTAACCATTTCAACATTATTTTAACTTTTCTCATTGTGCTTAACTAGTTTGTATCCTTAGCCAAAGGCTTAAATCAAAGCATAAGTGTGGTGGGGGGAGAATACCCTCAAACGTGAAAGATTGCTAGCCTTTCCTCTAAGGTCAGGAATAAGACGAGGATGCCAGCTTTCAGAACTTCTACTCAATAGTATTGGAACTCCTAACCAGAGCAAGCAGGCAAGAAAATGAAATAAAAAGCATCCAAAAGGAAGGAGGAAAAATGCCTGTTTGCAGGGGACACAACTGTACATGTAGAAAACCCTGAAGAGTACACACACACAAACACACACACACACGCATACACACAAGCACATACACACAACCAGAACTAATAAACAAATTCAGCAAAGTTGCAGGCTACTTGATCATGCAAAACTCAGTTGCCCTTCTATATAGACTAACAATGAACAATCTGGAATGAAATTTATAAAAACATCCCATTTACAATAGTATTAAAAAGAATAAAATGTGGGGCGTCTGGGTGGCTCAGTGGGTTAAAGCCTCTGCCTTCAGCTCAGGTCATGATCTCAGGGTCCTGGGATCGAGCCCCACATCGGGCTCTCTGCTCAGCAGGGAACCTGCTTCCCACCCCCCTCTCTGCCTGCCTCTCTGCCTACCTGTGATCTCTGTCTGTCAAATAAATAAATTAAAATCTTAAAAAAAAAAATGCTTAGGAACAAACTTAACCAAGGGCGCAAGGGTTGGCTATAGTAGACCCCACTATCCACAGGAAATACATTCCAAGAGCCCCAGATGTCTGAAAGCCAGTACCAAACCCTCTGTGTATCGTGTTTCCCTATATAGCTATGAAAAGTTTAATATATAAAGTAATCCCTGCAAAAGATTAATAACAAAACTAATGAGGAAATGGAACAATTTTAACAGTATACTGTGATAAAAGTTATGTGAATGCGGCCTCTCTCTCGCCTCTCTCTATACTGTCCTCTTGTGATACTTCTTGTGACGTGAGATGATCAAACGCCTGCATGATGAGATGCAGTGAGATAAGCGAGGTAGGCATCGTGAGGCAGCATTAGGCTACCAGTAACCTTTTTTTTTTTTTAATTTTTTATTGATTTCCTTTGTCACAGAGAGAGAGTACAAGCAGGGGGGAGCAGCAGACAGTGGCAGAGGGAGAAAGAGACTCCCCGCTGAGCAGAGAGCCCAATGCGGGGCCCAACCCCAGTATCTGGGATCATGACCTGAGCTGAAGGCCAACGCTTAACTGACTGAGCCACCCAGGCGTCCCTACTACTAACTTTCTGATGATGTGTCAGGAGGAGGATCATTGGCTTCTGGACCATAGTTGACCATGAGTAAGTGAAACCACGAAAACCAAAACCACAAAAAGAGAGGGACTACCATACTTAAAACTACAAAACATTGCCGAAAGAAATTAAAGACGACACAGGTAAATGGGAAGACATCCTGTGTTCACTGATGACTTAATACTGTTAAACTGTCAATACCACACAAAGTAATCTATCAATTCAAAGCAATTCCTATCACAATCTCAACAACAACCTTTGCAGAAAAAGAAAAAGCCATCCTAAAATTCATATGGAAGCTCAAGGGATCCTGAATAGCCAAAACAATCTGGCCAAAGAAGAACAATGTTGGAGGTCTCATACTTCCTGATTTCAAAACTTACTACAAATCTACAGTAATCAAAACACTGTGGTATTGGCATAAAGACAGACATATAAACCAACGATATGAGAAATAGCCCAGAAATAGACCCACAAGTATATTGTCAAGTAATTTCAATGATAGTGCCAAAACTATTTAGTGGAGGAAAAGACTGTCTTTTCAACAGTGTTGTGAAAACAGGATATCCACATGCAAAAAAAAAAAAAAAAAAAGAAAGAAAGAAAGAAAAGAAAAGAAAAAACAAGGAAGTTGAACACTTATACCATACACAAAAACTCTGAATTAAAAATTCAAAATGGATCAAAGACCTAACCACAAGAGCTAAAATGATAAAGCTCTTAAAAGAAAACATAAGGAAAAAGTTTTAAGACTCCGGATTTGGCAGTAACTTCTTGGATATGAAACCAAAAGGACAGGCAACAAAAGCAAAATTCATAAATTGGACTTTATCAAAAGTAAAAATGTTGTATATCAAAAGACACTATCAACAGGGGTGCCAGGGTGGCTCAGTGGGTTAAAGCCTCTGCCTTTGGCTCAGGTCATGATCTCAGGGTCCTGGGACAGCGCCCCACATCGGGCTCTCTGCTCGGCAGGGAGCCTGCTCCCCCCTCTCTCTCTCTGCCTACTTGTGATATCTGTCAAATAAATAAATAAAATCTTTTTTCAAAAAGATACTATCAAGAGAATTAAAAAAAAGATACTATCAACCCGTGGAAAAGGATTAGGTATTTTCAAATTATATATCTGATAAAGAATTATCTAGAATATATAAAGAACTCCTACAACTCACTACGATCCACAACACAATTAAAAAATGGGCAAAGGACTTGAACAGACACTTCTCCAAAGCAGATATGCAAATGGCCACTAAGCACTTGAAGAGATGCTCAACACCACTGCTCATTAGGAAAATGCAAAACCAAACTGATATACCACTTCATACCCACTGGGATGACTACAATTTTTTTTTAAGTTTAAAAACAGAAAATGTTTAAAAACCAACAAGTGTTGGTGAGGATGTGGAAAATCTGGAACCCTGATGTATTGCTGGTGGCAATACAAAGTGACATGGCCACTGAGGAAAATGACATGATGATCCCTCAAAAAACTAAACTGAGAATTACCATATGATCCAGCAATTCCTCTTCTGGATATATCCCCCAAAGAACTGAAAACAGGGGCTCCGAAAGAAATCTGGATGCCTATGTTTATAGTAGCATTCTTCACAATAGTCAAATGGCACAAGCAACCCAAGTATGCGGTGACGGTACACGGATAAACAAAATGTGGTCTAAACATACAACGGAGTATTATTCAGCTAAGACTAAAAAGGAAGGAAATGTTGACATATGCTCGACATGGAAAACCTTGGAGACATTATGCTAAGTGAAATAAGCCAGTCATAAAGGAATAAATGCTGTGTAATTCCACTTACACAAGATACCTAAAGAGGTCAGATTTATACACAGACAGGAAATAAAATAGTGATTTCCAGGGGTAGATGAAGGGAGGAATTGGGAGTTATTATTTAATAAGCAGAGAGTTTTCATTTTGCAAGATTAAAAAAGTTCTAGAGATGAATGGTGGTGATGGCTGCACATCAATGTGTATGGACTCAGTGCTACTGAACTGAAATGCCACTAGATTCAGTGCCACTGAACTGAAATGCCACTGGACTCAGTGCCACTGAACTGGAATGCCACTGGACTCAGTGCCACTGAACTGGAATGCCACTGGACTCAGTGCC
>NC_081563.1:22162782-22287133 GCF_022355385.1 Mustela nigripes | reverse complement strand
CCTGAACTGGAATGCCACTGGACTCAGTGCCACTGAACTGGAATGCCACTGGTGCAAACGGTAAATGGAATGTATGTTTTACCACAGCCAAGAAAAGTATGTGCTAAGCCTCAAACTGAATCTACATGGAAACAATTTACTGAGCCACAAAATTTTAAAAATGCTTTTTTAGATAAAAAAAAAAAAGTCTAAGGCGCCTGGGTGGCTCAGTGGGTTGGGCCGCTGCCTTCGGCTCGGGTCATGATGTCAGGGTTCTGGGATCGAGTCCCGCATCGGGCTCTCTGCTCTGCGGGGAGTCGGCTTCCTCCTCTCTCTCTCTCTTCCTGCTTCTCTGCCTGCTTGTGATCTCTCTCTGTCAAATAAATAAATAAAATCTTTAAAAAAAAAAAAAAAGTCTAAGGAGTCCTTAGATAGAAAAAACAATCATTGTGAGGGCATTGTACCCACTTCACGGTAGAACTCAAAATATTCTCCAAAACTTCCACTTGACTCAAGAGCTCTTATCAATAAATTGGCAAGAGCAAAGGTTGAGATGAAAACTGTTTCAGAAAACAAAAAGGATACATTTTTCAAAAAGTCAAGAGAAGCAAGGTCAATGGGAAAAACAACTTTCATCACATGCCACTAAAAGATAACCACATCACTCAGGAAATGTGGCCCTGAAAGGAAAGTTACAAAATTATTTTTCAAGAATATGGCACCAGAAAGCAAGATTATTCAACCATCATGGAAGTTAAAAAGGCGGCTATCTACCTGGGCATAAGGGTCCATTAACCTGTGTGAGCGCACAGAACTAGTTAATTTGCAGTCTTGAGACAAACATTAACATGTGCCTTTTAACGTAAACTGAAAGAGTCCTGCTCATCTTCTAATCTTAAAGCAGTCCGCAAATCTGCCATTCCAATGAAACAGAAACCATCAAAAAATACCACTTAAAATTGCATAGAAGAGAGGATACAAAAGATAACAGTTAAGAGTAATTTTTTTTGTTGTTGTTCCCTTGAATAGTACAAAGTAGAGCTAGGAATAGATTAAAAGAATCTCCTACCTCCTTTCCTTTACACATTAGACTGAAAGACTACTTCCCCTCACCTCTTCCCCTACCCCAACTTCCATACCAAAGGAAGTCTTTCTGAAATGAAATCACTGCAGGGCATGAAAAGCCCAAGATTCATAACCATCTAAAACTCCAGAGCCAGAGTTCTCCCAGCATTGACCACTCTAGTCTCTGTGGGAAGACTGTGGAATCCTAGCATAAGTTCCTAAGGTCAATGATTTCAGAGTTTACTGGGCCAAGGCCAATACTATCCCTTGACTTTTTCCCCCAAAAAACCCTAAATACAAAATAAATGAAAGCCCTCTGAAATGTTAAAAGACCCATTAACTATTCCACTAACATTATTTATATTACTGTATTTTGCTATTATAATCACAAGGCAGCTGGACAGGCAGCTACCCAAGTTAAAGATCGAAGATAAGAAAAGATGATGGGCTGGAGCGTGAGAAGCAGGACATTTCTCTGAGTTTAAAAAAAAACAAAACAAAACAAGAGGTAATTCCTGGAGGATAACCTGGACACGTTAATAGTGCTCAAAATACCAACACGGTGCACTGTTCTCTATATTTCTAGATGCCCTGGTGTCTAGCCCTAACCCTGGTGCCCCAGCAGCCTGAGCCCTAACCAAAATTCTGCCCTGTAACATTCACAACCCGCCCACACACTGCCCACACTAGCTCTCCGCCCTCCAACAGAGCTCCCTAGTCCCCATCTTACGAGGTTTTGGCGGGCAGGTTTCTTCAACTCTCTGTTGAGAACTATTGCATGTCTCTGCTCAAGAGAGCCATGGTTCAATCTCTAATAACTACTGAAAACAGGCTCTGTTAAAAAAAGAAGCTGGACAGGGTGCCTGGGTGGCTCAGTCGTTAAGCGTCTGCCTTCAGCTCAGGCCATGATCCTGGGGTCCTGGGATTGAGCCCTGCATCAGGCTCCCTGCTCAGCAGGAAGCCTGCTTCTCCCTCTCCCACTCCCACTGCTTATGTTCCCTCTCTCGCTATGTCTCACTCTATCAAAAAAATAAATAAAATCTTTTAAAAATAAATAAATAAAAAATAAAAAAAGAAGTTGGCATTTCCAAGCCCATTCATTCTTCAACCTAATCAAATATTTCAAAGGACATCCACCTGCACCACCTAAATTAGCCACATTAATACTGTTTCTGCCCCCATGGATCTCCAAAAAGCAAAGAACAAGGATAGAAAGTTACCCTAGAAATAGAAATTTCTGGCTCTCTTGTCCTTTTCTGCTCCATGATTTCTGACTCTTGTTACATGTGTGACCTCTTATATTGCTCTGCTTTCCTGAGTCTTACTTAGACATCTCCTCTACACTGCCTGCATGGACACTCCCTCTTTATAGAGTCCCTGATTCTGAAATGCCAAAGTGATTCTACCAGCTGCCTAACAACAATACAGTAAAATAATATCTATAATAATGTGTGTAATGTATGTAACACTAAATATAATAACAGCATTGTTATTATTGTAGATAAAAATAGTGACCATTTATTGAGGACTTGACCAAATATATTGAGATATATTTATATATATATATATATACATATACATATTCCCCATCACTACTCAGTAAGATAATTATTTTTTTTTTAAAGATTTTATTTATTTATTTGACAGAGAGAAGTCACAAGTAGGCAGAGAGGCAGGCAGAGAGAGAGAGGGAAGCAGGCTCCCTGCTGAGCAGAGAGCCCGATGCGGGACTCGATCCCAGGACCCTGAGATCATGACCTGAGCCGAAGGCAGCGGCTTAACCCACTGAGCCACCCAGGCGCCCCAGTAAGATAATTATTAATGTCATCCTCAATTAAGAGAAAAATGAGGTACAGAAAAGGTATGTAACTTGCCAAAGGTCTTTAATAATGTCACTCAATAAAGTGGCAAAATCAGGAATCAAACTCAGACCTCATTGACTAAAAAATCTTCATGCTTACCACGATATTATGCTGCCATCCCTAAAGATGGCTCACTGTGTTCCATCCTTTGTCCAATCTGCCCTCTGGCTTGTGGCACCCCCACCCCTTCCACCAGCATTGTGTCAGCACTTCTGGCTCTGACCATTTTTCCTTTCTTTGAACTTTCTTTGAATTCTTCGTAAATATTCTTAGGGAATATTCTCTGGATAAGAGATTATTGAATTGTTAAATTTTCTTTGTATTTTTTTTTAAGATTTTATTTATTTATTTGACAGACAGATCACAAGCAGGCAGAAAGGCAGGAGAGAGAGAGGAAGGGAAGCAAGCTCCCCTCCAAGCAGAGAGCCTGACGCAGGGCTCAATCCCAGGACCCTGAGATCATGACCCGAGCCGAAGGCAGAGGCCTCAACCCACTGAGCCACCCAGGCGCCCCATGAATTGTTAAATTTTCTAATACACCTTCTCCTTCTACTTCAATCTACCTTTTATATTAGCTCTCATCTATGTCAGCAAACCACTAGAAACTTCTACAGGAAAGCAACCAAAGAATAAGCCACCTAGGAAGAAGGTGAAGAGTCCATGTGCAGGGATAAAATGAAGAAAACATGAACCTTTATTTACAGACATAAAAGTGGGCATAAATAGGACAGTATCAATATTATAAAGCAAGTATGCTCAGTATTGTAAAACTACAATCCAAGGGCCACTTTCTTCTTTTTGTAAATCAAGTTTCACTGGAACACAGCCACATTTACTCACTTGTGTACTGACATAAATTCCACACAAGAGCTGTTGCGACACAGACCATAAGACTCACATGCCTAAAACACTATCTGATCTCACAGAAAGTTTGCTAAAACCTGTTGTAAAAGAAGTCCATTCTCTCCAAACAAAAAAGTTTTATCCAATGCCAATCAAATCCCCAACAGGTGAGATGATGAGTATTCAAACATACTATAAAGCTGTAAAATTGAAAAGCTGTATAATTGCACAAAGCAAATACAGATCATTGAAAATAAAGTCAGAAATAAACAGAATTTAGCATGTAAGATGGCATTTCAAAATAATGAATAAGTCAAGGATTTGTCTTATAAATAGTGCTAGGACAACCAGACTATTACTTAGAAACATAATATCCCATTCCTACATTATATCATACACCAAAATGAATTCCAGGTTAATTTCAAGGAACAATGAAACTACAGAAGAAAGCATAGGCATCTCAGAAGAAAACAGATGTCTCAGTGGAAAAGGCATTAATTTCTCAAAATGCCAAAAGAACCCATGAAGGAAATCGATCTGATGACAACATAAAAAGTAGACATTTTGGCATATCAAAGATAAATGTGAGAGGAATTTTTTTTTTAAGATTTATTTATTTATTTATTTGATAGAGAGAGAGAGAGAGAGAGAGATCACAAGTAGGCAGAGAGGCAGGCAGAGAGAGAGGGAGGAAGCAGGCTCCCCTTGAACAGAGAGCCCGATGTGGGACTCGATCCCAGGACCCTGAAATCATGACCTGAGCCGAAGGCAGCGGCTTAACCCACTGAGCCACCAAGGCGCCCCGTGAGAGGAGATTCTTTACAACCTTCTGTTATAACAAAAGACAGATTCAAATGAACAGCTCTCAATGATAGCTGATTAAATTACAATGCATTCTATTCTGGAATATTATGCAGGCATTAAAAAGGAGGCACAGTTCAAGCCATACTAATGTGGACAGTCTTCAAAATACACAGGTAACATGAATATATAATATGTTACATATTAATTATCTAGTGCTGCATAAAAAACTACCCTAACATTAGTGGCTTTAGGAAACAATTTATTATTTCTCATCATTCTGTGCTAGGAGGCTAGTCAGTTCTGCTGGCCTCTCATTGGCCTATGCGTGCAGCTGCCTTCAGCTGATTGGTTGTGGGGCTGAACAGAGCTGGGGCAGCTAAGGCAGCTGGCTACATGGACCAGTCTCTCTCAAGGAGACCAGACCCAAGAAGAATACACCAAATACATCAAAATCTTAAAATTTACATACTCTGGCCCAATAGTTAGAATTTTCCTGACACACAGGAATACATGCATCCATACAGGCACTTCTATCTTTTATAGTTGCAGAGATAAGATCTCTGGGTAATGAATCTGGCAATCACTTGATAAAGAGGCCAAGTTCATGCATGATCACACTACAGCAAAGCTCAGCAGTTGAGAAGTCCACCTGTGCATCAAAAGCTTCAAATTCATATTTTACATTCTCTCTCCTTAACAGACATGGACAGCCAAGAATCACCAGTTTGAGGAAACCTGCCAACACTAAAGACGAAGAACAAAACAGAGATAATGCAAGATACATAAAAAATGTTTTTTAAAACATTCAAAAGTTGTAATCGTCAACTGTACCTCAATTTTAAAAGCAAACAATACTTAATATCCTTACAGAGCAGAGAAGACACTGCAACCATGGAACTACAACAGTATGTGTGTTGAGGGTCCCCAATATTACAGACCAAGGCCTTTCAAATCTGAGAGGAGGAAAATTTGCAACCTAGCGTTCTATACTTGCCCAAATTATCAATCAAGTTTCAGAGCAGAATAAACACATTTCAGACCTTCGGGAACTCAAAGAATAAACCTCCTCTTCTCCCTCTCTTGGGATGCTACTAGAGTGCATGCTCCAACAAAGCAAGAGGGAAAAACAAGAAAGGAAAACATGAGACTCAACATAGGGAAGAAGCAAAAGGAGAGACACACTAATAACTGCATAGCAGGGGCAGACAACAATCAATCCGAATTCAAGCTGTTCCTCCACCAACCTTCCCCATCTCAACCAATGGCATAACTATCTTAACCCACTTGCTCAAGTTAGAAGGAAGAAGTCATTCTTGTTTCTCTCTCAAGCCCCAGATTCAACATCCTCCTGTTTTTACCTTTAACTAGTTTATAATCTATTCACCTCCTTCCATCTCCATTACTCCCACCATATTGTAAGACTCCATCATCTGTCACCTGGTCTATTGTTACAAATGGGCAGCTAACTAGTCTACCTTATCCTGCATAAGTCTCTTTCTATATAACAACCAATGCTTTTTTATATATATAAATTAGATAATGTCACTCTGCCTAAAATCCTTCAATAACTCCTCATTCCACCCAGAATAAAACCCAAGTTTCCTAATATAGCCCACCAGGCTCTGCATATTCTGGCCCCTGACTATCTTTAGAATTTCATCTCATTTCCCTCTCACGCTCTCTTACTACATTCCAACACTCAGTGGCCTTGCAGATCCTTGAACACATGAAGCTTTCTCCTGCCTTTATACATCATATTCCCTTTATACAACAACTTCCCCAGCTCTTTACATTGGATTATTCTCATCTTTCGTGATTCAACTTAAATGTCCTTTCCTCAGAGAGCTTTTCTGACCATTAATTCTCAATTAGTCCGGGTCAGTTTCCCTTCATTTCCATTCCTCAATGAGTTAAAAAGAAGAATTTTTGTTAACTGTAATTCGGAATGTCCTAAGAAAATGGCATGTGACTATTTAAATGAGGTTATCAAAAAGTATCTAGAACATATGGTTAAGCAAGAGAATTTTTTTTTTAAAGATTTTATTTATTTATTTAACAGAGAGAGATCACAAGTAGACAGAGAGGCAGGCAGAGAGAGGAAGGGAAGCAGGCCCCCTGCTGAACAGAGAGCCCGATGTGGGACTCGATCCCAGGACCCTGAGATCACGACCTGAGCCGAAGGCAGCAGCTTAACCCACTGAGCCACCCAGGTGCCCCTAAGCAAGAGAATTTTTAAGAATAAAAACAAGATAGGTGAAAATTTTCCTGATATTATTATGACATGCCATAAAGTTTTAATAGTTAAGACAGTTAATAGTTAATAGTTAAGACAACTGGCATAAGGACAATGAGGCTGACAGATCAGGACAGAAAGCCTAGAAACAGATCCGTGTATGATCTAGACACAATAAGAGAGGTAGCACTGCAGATCTCTAGACAAGAGGATGACCTTTTCAATAAATGATGCTGGGACAATCAACGAATTGCATGAACAAAAAAACTATATCCCTAGCTCACAACATATCTTATGGAAAAAAATAAATTTCTATTTGAAGACCAAAAATGGAAAATTGTAGAGGAAGGTTTGTGATTTTTTTTTATATTTTATTTATTTATTTGACAGACAGAGATCACAAGTAGGCAGAGAGGCAAACAGAGAGAGAGAGGAGGAAGCAGGCTCCCATTGAGCAGAGAGCCCGATGCGGGACTCGATCCCAGGACCCTGGGATCATGACCTGAACTGAAGGCAGAGGCTCAACCCACTGAGCCACCCAGGTGCCCCAGGTTTATGACTTTTGAGTATGACAGGGTTTTCTGAAATGCCTTTGTCTCTCTCTCTCTCTCTCACATACATACAGACACACACACACACACACACACACACACGCAGCAAAAATCTAAAAAAGAAAATACTGATGCATTTGACTTCATTAGAACTAAAACTTCTGGACATCAGTAGTATGATACTAAGACTGTAAGGCACAGACTGAATGCAAATATTTGTAATACATATAAATGATTAATATCCAAAATATATAAAGAATGATTTAAAACCTATACAAAACTACAAACAACCCAGTTAAAAGATGGGCAAAGGATAGTCCTAAAAGAAGAAATTTAAATTAGCAATAAAGATTTGAAAAGATTCTTCACTATACAGGAAGTACAAATTAAAAACAATGAGATACCATTTCACACCCATCAACTTGGCAAAAATTTAAGTCTGACAATGCAGACTATTGTTAACGCTACAGAACAATGGGAACTCTCATTCATTTCTGGTGGAAGGAAATTCATAAAATGTGGCAATATCTAATAAAATAGAAGAGGCATATACCTTAAGAGCTGGCAATTTTATTCCTAGGAATGTGCCTAGAGGAATAGCTTTCAAAACTTTTTTTTTTTTTTTGCTTTCAAACATTTTTTTTCATGACACACATATTTCACATTGTAACCCAGTACACACATACTTATTTAACTGAAAGCAAATTTCACAAAACAGTGCTTACTCTTATTATGTGTGACACATTCTGGTAGTTTCCATTCTATTCTCATTCATTTTTTAAATATTGGAGTGACTCATTCAATAGATTTTATAACCACTAATGGGTAAACACACCCAGTTCAAAAACCCATGCCCCAGAAAATATTCTCATACCTTCTTGCGCAAAGGTGAGAGAACGTTCATTATAGCATTCTTTGTCAAAAGAAATTTAAAACAACATACAAGTCAAACAATGGGAGAGTGAATAAAAAATTGGAGGCACATTCATACAATGGAATATGATACAGCAGTGCAAACCAAAGAACTTGAACCCTAAGTATTAACATAAGTAAATCTCAAGAACTTCCTACTAAGCAAAAGCAGCAAGCTGTGGAAGAACACACACACACACACACACACACACACACACACACACACATACACACATATATCATGATATCCTTTCTCTAAACTTCTTAAACATGCAATATAATACTATATATGGTTTAGGAATATATTTTTATATAATGAATACATAAAGGATAATGGTATGCACAGGAGAAAAGGAAAAAGATCACAAAGAAAAGAAAGTGAAATGAAATAGCCCAGAGAACAACTGGATACTAAAGGGTTAAAAGGTGACCATCCTCAGAATTAAAGTATTGGCTCCTGGGCCAGCAGCTTCCTTCCAGGCACAGGGCTAATAAAGGCTCAGCCTGCCAGCCAAAGGGACCAATGGAACAAACAGAGATCTGTCTTCAAAGCTTACAGCACTCATCTTTGAAAACGGTTCTATTTAGTAACTAAGTACACTGAGTATCTATTTTTAATTAAGTAATGAAATTCAGAACATGAACAAAAAATGCAACAGGTAGTTGTGGGCGGCTGAGATGTCACAGCAGATGCCCCAAACACAGCCATGTGCCAGTAAGGGTGAGTCACTGTGATATGCTGAAAAAAGATAATAAGGCTTGGCTGCCACAGGTTGCAGTAAGCCCTCTGCTTTCCTCTCTCATTTTTGCCGGGCACCATTCCAGAACACTGAACATGGAGACAGCTTCAAGATTAGCAAATCACCAAAAATGACAGAATATGGCATCTTACAAATAGCACATGCTTGGGATCAAATCATCAAAGAGCAAAAAGCTAATAAACAGTCAAGAGCCCCATGGAATAACTCTCTAAAATAAAAATTCGACCCCTCTACCTAGAAGAGAAAACCCAGGGCTGGTTTTTCAGTACTGGTATTTCAAAAATATCAATTCAGTTATCAAGGAATGACATTTTCTAAAATTACGTATAATAACGTTTAAGCAATAATCTACAAGACCAAGAAACAGGTTTCCAAGCCAGAAGTCCAAACCACTATGATCCCCAAACCAGGCAACTTCTCTAGGAAAACACCTTACCTCTTCACTCACTCAGCCCCCACTTGCTACACTATGTAGGAAAAGTACCACAGCACACCTTAAGGAGGCCTAAAAATAAATTAAATAAGAACCCTGTCCTTAAGATTGTGACAGTCTAGCAATGGAGCTCAGAAACAAACAAACATATACATACATATACACATACATACATACATACATAGGTGTATGTAAGGTACAAATATTTAGGGGCCATTACAGAAAGATGAGTTGCTACTTTTTTTTTTAATCTTACTTGGAATAGAATCTTACCTATCTATTCCTTCTATGAGCCAGATCTAGAATATAGATACTCACACCTCATTTCTTCAAGGGCAAGTAGCCATATATAGAAACAAGAGTAGTTCTGTACATGCTGTGCCCTACAGGATTCACAGAACTGATAAATGTGGACCCCATTTCTTGTAAATGAGTGCTGCTGATGTAAAAGAAAGGGAAATGCCAATAAATGACACACTAAAAAGAAGCCATTCTGTTTGTTCCCAAACCCCGTCACTGTTTTACTATAGAAACTTGAGGAATGCACACTTTGCCCGATGGAAGGATTGAAGAAAGAATTGTCAATGAGACTCCAAGGAACTTTCATGAATCTTTCAGACAAGAGCTGCATAAAAGGCATCACTAATGCTCTAGATTAATAAGGTTTTTCACACCATTTTATGCCTAGCAACTCAGTTAATGTAGGTAGAGGTATCTGCATTCCTTTTGTAAATCTAAAGAAAGTAAATTCCATAAATACTAAACGCCATATAATTCCATTAAATTCCATAAATACTAAATGCCATATAATGATGCCATTTCAAATATTTTTCGAAGAGCTAGTCCAGACCGGGCCAGGTCTAGTGGATTCATTTCAAATGTATCATCAGATCCACTATTTGCACTTAAATACTCAACCAAACATTCAGGAATCAGGGAGCACTGGAGAAGGAGTCTGCAGAAAAGAAGTAAAGTAACTTCATGTTGATGAACCCAATCATTCCCTCAGGACACTGATACAAAGAGTAAGAAGTTCAGATGACGTCATCTCCCATAAGCCAATCCCAGTCCCCAGGCCATCAGTCCCCTGTCATGTCCTCGCCAACTTTAAAAAAAAAAAGTGGTTGTGACAAACTAAAGAAACAACACCCAGGCACCTGGGTGGCTCAGTGAGTTAAAGCCTCTGCCTTCACCTCAGGTCATGATCTCTCATGATCGAGCATCCCGCATCAGGCTCTCTGCTCAACGGGGAGTCTGCACCCCACCCCCGGCCTGCTTCTCTGCTGACTTGTGATCTCTGTCTCTGTCAAATAAATAAATAAAATCTTAAAAAAAAAAAAAAAGAAAGAAAGAAACACCCATGCCTTATCCATTTGAAGTAGTAAACATCCCCAGTTCATGGGTTTGGCTCCTTTTGAGGACAGCTTCCCTAAGCTATAATCCATCCACCCTTATAGGTGGCACAGTTCAGTCATCTGTCATATATTTACAGAATTGTATAACCATCCCCGCTATCTTTCAGGACATTTTTGTCATCCCCCACCCACTAATTAAATAATGCCAGATCTTCCCAATAAAGTATCCAACTAACCTAACTAGTCTTCTAACTAGTCTAACTAACTCTAACTAGTCTTCTCTATCCTCCTACTGAAGGAAGTGTACATCCTCATATCTAAGTCTTCTGCTTAGTCAAAGAACAGCAAGACTGGGGAGCCTGGGTGGCTCAGTGGGTTAAAGCCTCTGCCTTCAGCTCAAGTCATGATCCCAGGGTTCTCGGATCGAGCCCCGCATCAGGCTCTCTGCTCGGCAGGGAGCCTGCTTCCCCTTCTCTCTCTCTCTCTCTCTCTCTCTCTGCCTGCTTGTGATCTCTCTCTGTCAAATAAATAAAAAAATAAATCTTTAAAAAAAAAAAAAAAAGGCAAGACTACAGAAGGCAAAAGAGCCTAAAAAGAAAAGCTAAAAGAGAGTCAAGAATGCAATATATTTCTAGTAAGAAAATACTCAAAAACTGATGGGGATATGTCAAAAAGACACAAACCCCAACTCAACGGAGCTCCAATGACAAAGCTAGAACAACTGAGCAACAAAATAAATGAACACAGCATTTGGATGATAACCTACAGACTAAAATAAACACCTAAAAATTCACACTGACATAAATAAATAAGTGAGTAAGTAAGTGACTGGGGGAGAAGGGACAACGCTTCTCTACAGTAGAATTCAAGTTAATAAGTGTGGGGGGGTATGAGAAGTAAGGGAAATAGAACATCATTTAGATCAGCACCACCGCGATAATGACTGCAGGCCAGAACCATCCATGACCGCTGAAATTAGTGGCCAAAAGTACCATGAGGAAGTAAGCACCGGCACCATCTCAAGGCATCCCTCCACAAGACACTTAGCAATGACCAAGGGCAGATCGAGCTAACGCTACAGTGGAGAAATTTGGTGGACACAATCTTACTTGAGCGGTCGAAGTTAACATACCAGTCACACACATGAACATCACGTACTCCCTGACCTAATGTACTGTAAACCATACAGCATCAATTCTGTAGTATTCTTGGTGGGGGGCTGGGGGGGGATACAGTTCTCACTGTAATAAAGGGAAAACAGTAGATTAGCCCATACTAAGCAACACTTTACAAAATAACTAACCAGTGCTATTTCCCAAAGTGTCAAAATCGGGACGCCTGGGTGGCTCAGTTGGTTGAGCACCTGCCTTCAGCTCAGGTCAGGATCCCAGGGTCAGCAGGGAGCCTGCTTCTCCCTCTGCCTGCTGTTCCCCCTGCTTATGCATGCTCTCCCTCTGACAAATAAATAAATAAAATCTCTAAAAAAAAAAAATGTGTCAAAATCATAAAAGACAAAGACAGAAACATTAACAGGTTAAGAAGACCCAGATGTGACAGCTAAATTCAGTTTGGATCCTGGATTGGATTCTGGGCCAAAAAAGTCACAAAATTCAAACAATGCTTGTAAAACAATCAACAGCATTATAGCAACATTAATTTTGTTGTATTTTGTAAATTTTCTGTAAATCTGTATTTATTTTGAAGTAAAAAGTTGGGGCTATTTAATTCAACATTTCCAGGTGTCAGATACTACTATTTCAACCCCACTGTGAAAAAAATGACTCATTCTGGCTAGCTATTTTAATTTTCCTATTAGGAGAGATTACCAAATGATATCAAATTCAGAATCCCAAAACCCAACTCTAAGAGTACATGCTGAATTGCAACAGACGTAACAAGAAACTGAGTCAGAAACTGAGTCAATGAATGAAAAACACACTTGCTAAAAACCACATGGCACACTGTTAACAAAGAGACGTGCCCCCCCCCCAAAAAAAAGAAGAAGAAGAAAAAAAGAAGACATGAACATTGTGATCATAAAGCAATGGCCCACAATGCAAATAAAACAACTTGAAACATAATAATACATCAAGATCTGGACAAAACCAACTGCATCAACATGTGCTAAGTTCAAGACCTGATTTAATTTCTGTGGTGTTCAATTTTGATGAATCTGGTGGGAAAAGTTTATTAGTAATTAAGGCTCAATTGGGTCTGATGCATTAGTTGTAGTAGTGCTGGTACCTACCCAGACTTCAAGTCAGTTATCCTCAAACAGTTCGTAGCATCCAGTCCCACTTTTCCATTGCGGACCACACTAGATATGAATGGGGACAGCATTGGAGAAATTCGGTTCAAGGCCACTTCTGGGGACATTTTGGCTTGATTTGCAAATCACACTGAAAGGAGAAGCAAGGGATGGTGGTCAGAGTATTCAGAGGAACTAGACAGAATGGGTTTCCTGAAAACTGGCACAGCAACACGGAAATTTCTCTTGCATGAATAAATACTTCACTTCCTGTCTTATAGCGGCCTCTTCCAATGACCCCTTCAGAAGAAACCAACCCCCTGTTGCTCACCTCCTCAGGAGAGAGACAGCACCAATGCTTTTCAAGCCAGAAGCAGCCCTTCAATCCAATTCCCTCCTCCTTTCCAAAGCTGACCGCTATACTGCCCCACACAACCTAAATCTACTCTGCTCTATCTTACAACTGACAGTTTCCTACTTTGAGGCCTTAAGAAGCCTTCACTAACAATCCTCTCCCCCCACACACAAAATGTACACTCCATTAAGTTCGGAACTGCTCCCTTGGTGTCCCCATAAGAAGGACTTGATTGGTAATACTATATGAAATTCAAGAATAAGCATAACCTACTTATAATTGTTACTTACGAGAAATTATTTACTTCTGATATACTGTCCCTCCACAGTGTGTTATAACTACCTGCTTTGTGATCTCTTCCCTGCAGGGACTATGTCTTGAATTCCTAGTGTTTAACGAAAGTACCTGGCACATGCTAAGCATCCAATAAAAATCTTTAAATAAACAAATGAATAAAGAGACCAAAAAAACTAGAGAAATATTAAAGTATGGAGAGAAGACAATATCCCCTCAAAAAAATCTGGTCGAGGAGAATGTATCTGAGGAACGTATGTAGCAAGAAGCTATTTAATGGGGCACCTGGGTGGCTCAGTGGGTTGAAGCCTCTGCCTTCGGCTCAGGTCAGGATTTCAGAGTTCTGGGATGGAGCCCCACATCAGGCTCTCTGCTCAGCGGGGAGCCTGATTCCCCCTCTCTCTCCCTCTGCCTGCCTCTCTGACTACTTGTGATCTCTGTCAAATAAATAAATAAAATATTTTTTAAAAAGCTAATTAACAATTAAATCATGAAAACATACACTTATCCGGATATTAACCAACACAAACAAACATGTATCTAAAAGTCTTAGCCTTTCAAGCACTAAGAAGTTCTTGCACTTGAAAATACAGAAGTAAAACCAACAAAGCGTGTCTAAATTATCTGGAAACCCAGAGGCTAGGGGAAGGAATGTATGAATTCCTCTAAACAGATTTCTACATGAAAACCTCTAGTTTCAGAGGTGAGTAAATCCATTTAAATAGTCACTTTCTTCCTCAATCTGGAAGGATAATCCCTCATCAAAAGCAAATTAATTTCCTCTAAGTTACAACTATAAGGAAATGATGTCCTAGTCCTAGTTTTCATATACTTTACCATATGGGGACTTAGAGGTCTCTGCCAAAAGAAATGCTGAAAGCCAGTACCTGTTTTAATCACTTTGGATAGTAATAAAGGGAAGGACTGCAATGATCTTTCAAAAAATAATTTAGCTACCTTATATGGTGATGACACCCAGAAGACCTTTGAGGCTGTATACTTCAGTACTCAAATCATCCTTTCTGCAAATATAAAATAAGCTCCTCTTCCAACAAATTAACAGATTACTTCTCCCCACCATTCCAAAGTCACTACAAAGTAAGAATAAACATCTAATGTCATGTATCATCAATCATAAAAACCACACTGTACATTTTTGTAACACTACCACTTATAAAGAGCTTCCAAAAACATTATCACAGTTGATCTTCACAATCCTGGGCAATAGGCAGGTTTTAGAATTCCCACTCTACGGGAGATAAGGATTATTTCTGTCCTTTGTCTTTGAACAGCACACTAACCCATATTAGCATTTTGAAGCATTTTTTTCCTATTCTGTGACATTTCCATTCTTATTTCTATCCACTGATGTCATAGTTCTTGAAAGGATGCTTATCTAGATCATATGCAAAACACAGAAATACTCATCTGGAAAAAAAGCAAAGGATCTCACCTACATTACAAAATTATTCTTCCATGCTTTTCCCCATAATACTTATCATTATTTTACCTCTCATTTCTATGAAAAATGGAAAAAGAATGAACACATTCTGAAAAATCTACTGAGTATCAGGCACTCTATCACCCACCTCTACCTGTAATTTCATTTACTTCACCCCAACAACCCTGTTCTCTATTACTGTTCCCATTTCACAGATAGGAAAACTAAAGCGCAGCAGGACTAAGTAACTTGTTCAAAGTCACACATGTAGCAAGAATAAAGACCAGCATTCAAATCCAGATCTCCCTCAAAGTCCACTACACCCATCCTCCTCTCACATAAGCATGGATAATTGCAATTACCAAAGAGAAAGGCATCAAAGTCACCTGTTTAAAGTGTACAACTCATAAAGCTGGAACAGAAACAAAAAAATTACAAATTTGAACAAATGGTTGCCTGACCACCAGAAACACGTTTGACTACAGCTGGTCTGCTGCCAAAGCTGGCCTGAGTGACCCGCCAATCAAATACCACAGGGAAGAAACCTGCACCAAAAGCCAAACTATACTTAAGGTGACAACAGCCCATTCCAATTCAGCAACTGCCAGGACCTTTGACTAACACCTGAAGGAATGAATTTCTTTGTGTTAGAACTGAGACAGTACTATTTTTTGACAGTGCAAGACTTCCTGCAGCATTAAAATGTTTCAACCGGAAGTGTAGTGACTTCTCTAAGACAGAGGAGAAATAAATACTCCAAAACCAGAGGTCACCAAACAGCCAAAGATGATGGTTCTTAAAACCAACTATGTGATCCTTTTGAGCCAGGGACACGGACAGGGGAACACCTACAATAGTGGCTTTCACACATCACAGTTCCATGAGAGATCCCGGCTAGGCACAAATTAACAGTGGCCAGCTCCCCTATGTGCTAGCTGTGCGATTTCTATTTCCTGATTTTGACGTATTACAAAAGGAAAATGCAGAAATACAATTTTTACAGGGACTGCTGCTCGAAATAGGGTCACATGAGGTCCTCGAAGGGGAGCCTGGGGACTACAAAGACGTCGAAGGCATCGTCCAGTATCTCGCAATTAAGATGAGATGACAAACACGGAAACGTGTGCCCTGCTGACGTCATGGAACGGAAAGGGGTGGCGTCCTGCTGCGTCACCTCAACGTCATAAAGCGCACGAGGGAAGTAAGTGGGGAAGCAATTTCTCCAGGGGCAACATTCAAGAAAAACAAGTCGGCTCGGACCCAAAGAATGACCACCCCACTCTGGGGGCCATCTAAAAAGGGATACTCTCCCTTTTCCCAAACTGTATGGTCCCCTCTTCAGGCGGGCATCAGAAAGGAGTCTGAGGTTATTGAGGGAGCAGGGGGCGGGCTAGATATGCAAAAAGAGCTGCCTCTGGCCTTGGGGGGGGGGTCTCGTTCTTGCGGGGACCAGCGTGATGGGGATGAGCAGGGCATCTTCGGAACGGGGGCCTTCTCTATAGGAAGAGGCGGCGAGCCCTGGGCATACTTAAACCACGATCCTGTGCACAGGCCACCTGTGCGACTCGGGATCCAACCTCCCCGCACCAGCCCCAGTCCAGGTACCTGGAACTTAGTCCGATCGGTAACCGGCGACTACGTGGGGTACAGGTTACCCGAGCGCGCCCCCGACCGACGCACCGACCTGCGCGCGCACCGCGAGCCGGATGCGTGCGCGCTCCCGGACGTCCCGCCCCGCCCCCTCCGCGGCCCTGGAGCCGGGCGGCGTGCGCGCCCCCGGACGCGCCAAGCCGGGCACTCGGAAGGGCGTCCCCGCCGTGCCTGAAAGGTCCTTCCTTCGCGCCCGCCTCGTGGGTGGCGAGCGGCGTGGAGTCTGGAACTCTCAGGAGGGCTCTGTAACGAGAGGGGGTGCAGGGAGACCGTCCCGGGAAGAACAGAGGGCGGCTGGGGGAGGGGTTATTTCGGGCAGTCAGGTGGGCGACCCGCTGAGGCGTCTGGAAGGCCCGCGTCGTTAGGGAGCGTAGGAGCGGCGTTCCTGGTTACGGGGTCGGGCAAAGGGCAAAGGTCAGCCTCCGGAGTGAGAGCACCTCCTTTGGGCCATGGCCGCATCTGGGGAACCCGGCCGGCAGTGGCAGGAGGAGGTGGCCGCGGTGGTAGTGGTGGGCTCCTGCATGACCGACCTGGTCAGGTTAGTCCGTCTCAGTACGCAGAGCTTGCGGTGGAGGGAGGGGGCGGACTGTACTTGGCACCGGGGCACCGGGGCACCGGAGCTCCGGCGACGGAGAGTGCCCGCTTGGGGGTGAGCGGCCGGTTTCCCTAGCCCGCAGCCTGCCGCCCTGGCGTGGAAGAGACCGAATGGGAGGTGGTAAGGTTAACTGTCAAGTTCGGGAACGTGAGAGGCCAGGGTGTAGTGGAAGCTCTTCCTGTTACTGGAAGCGCCCGCCAAGACCTGCTCGGGTGTTTCGACCCGTCGGCCGAGCCTGTCCCCTGACTAGCCTGAGGAACCTTGGTCAAGTCGTTTGATCTCTGAGAACGTGCCCACCTCCCAGCATTGTTGTGAGGACTGAATGAAGGAAAGTGTTTCGTGAACGGTGACACGAACCAGGTTGGGTATTAGTCGTCTGAACTCGAATGAGTGGAACAGAGGTCAAAAAGTCCAAAAGACAATCGATCTTTCGTGGCGTCACCTTTGACCATATTGGCTGTTGGCATTCCTTGCTTTTCAGTATTATGTGGATCAGTATATGGGTTATCTTACGGCAACCCGAGTGTGAATCAAAAACCCATAAACACGAAGTTTACAACATTAAAAAAAGTGATAAAATAATGAAAATCTGCTAACTGAAAATACATTGGTTGGAGAGATCCCTAATTTTTCCCTTTTTTTTTTTTCTTTTTTAATGAAAATGGCAGAGTGCCTAGTTGGCTGGGTACTGGAGCATGCAACTCTTGATCTTGGGATTGTGAGTTCAAGGCCCACCTTGGGCTTAGAGCCTGCTGAAAAAGAGAGAGAGAGAAAGAGAAGGAAAGGAAAAAGGAAAGAAAATGGCTTTCCTGACTATAACAATAATATATGTTCATTATAAAAAAAAAATCAGATATTCCAAGAAAATTCTACCATTCAGATTGCTTCTGTTTAATATTTTTGTGACTGGTTTTTCAGATATGCTATTTTTACATTATAAATATTTAAAATGATCGGGGATACTACAGTAAGACCTCATCTGTCCTGCAACGTTGCTTTTCCAAAGGATAGCAAGAGAGCCTGAAAATAGGTAAAAAGGCCTTGAGAAAATCAAGTCACCAGATCTCTGCCCCACCTATGTTTTAGAAAATAGTTCCAGGGTCTGTATGTAACCAATTTAGTCTTATGTTGCTTAAATTATTTATAAGCTAGGTTATCAAATTTCCAGACAAAGAGTAGAAAGGGGGAGAGACTGCTAGTGATTGCCAAAAACATACTTTTATAGGTGCAGTGGCAAAAGAGTCAGAAAACTAAACAATTTTCCTGTGTACCCTGTAAGTGTCAGGTTTAAAATTCAGAGCCACTTTCTTCTTAAACTAAGTCTGAGCTTTCTGTGAAGCTTGACCATCAAACGTTAAGGATAACAATACTTAATAAAATGAATATTCTTCATAGTTGGGGGAGGATGGAGTGTCAAGGGCTCACGTAGCATCTGTCGGGATTTTATAATCTTATTTAAGAGCTAGAAGAATTTGGGGTGCCTGGGTGCCTCCATCAGTTAAGCATCTGACTCTTAATTTCAGGTCAGGTCATGACCTCAGGATTGTGGGATTGAGCCCCAGCGTGGAGCCTGCTTAAGATTCTCTCCCTCCCTACCTCCCTCACTTCCTCCCTCTCTGTCTTAAAAAATAAAACAAAACAAAAAAATCTAGAGGAATTTAGAGAGTATTTATTCCACCTCTTCAGTTCATAAAGGAGTAAACTGAGGTACAGATAAATAAACTCTTACATTGTATATAACCTAATTTCTCTTCTCTCGCCATTTTCTTTCTTTTGTAAAATAACCGGGTGTCTACTTCTCATGAATCACTAGTAAAAGTTTTACTCCCTTAGAGACTGTCTTACAGCTTTTCTGCAAACTACTTATGGTTGCAGATTACTCCTGCCTCTGAAGATCTTTACAAATACCCGTTTTTATTTAAAATCCTTCATCTGTGATAGACTTGGGTCCAACGTTGCTAGTTAGGGTATATGTCATATTCCCGTTAGTTTCCTCTTGCTGCCATAACAAATTGACACAAACTTAGTGGCTCAAATAATACAAATTTAATACAGTTCTGGAGGTTAGAAGTCTGACACAGATCTCACTGAGCTAAAATCAAGACTTCTGTAGGCTGCATTCCTCCTGGCAGCTCTAAGGGAAATCTGTTTTCGTGCCTTTTCCAGTTTCTAGAGGCTGCGCACATTCCTTGGCTTATGGCCCTTTCCTCCATCTTCAAAGCCAGCAGTGGTCAGTCAAGTC
The DNA here is from genome assembly GCF_022355385.1 of Mustela nigripes. Taxonomy (NCBI): domain Eukaryota; kingdom Metazoa; phylum Chordata; class Mammalia; order Carnivora; family Mustelidae; genus Mustela; species Mustela nigripes. Next base: position 22,267,510 of record NC_081563.1, on the reverse strand, counting down.
CTCACATGGCATCACTCTGATGCTCACTTTTTGCCTTCCTTTTCCACATTATAAGAACCCTTGTGATTATGTTGGGCCTAAATGGATAATTCAGGGTAATATCCTGATTTTAAATTAGCTTATTAGCAACCTTAATTTCCCTTGCCATGTAACATAACATTCACAAGTTCTGGGGGTTAGGAATGTAGACATCCATGGGGCAGGGTGGGGGAGGAGTGGAGGGACATTATTCTACTTACCACAATGATTAAGCTTAAAGTTAAAAATCTTAAAATACTTAGAGCTTGGGGGATCACTGAAGCCCTTCAGTCCATTCTCCACATTTTAGAGGTGAGATAACTAATAGACTTGTTAGATGACTCCCCTCCACCCTGCCAAATCATACAGACAGGGGCACAGAGAAAGTTGGAAACTCGTGTTTCCCAAGCTTTATCTTTCCATTATATCATCCTGCCTCTACCTCTACCTCTGGCTGGTATTTTTGCCCTTTGCATCTGCAGTTCATTTGAAAACTTGCAGTGTGTGCATTGTTTACTTTGTAAGCTGATTAAGAAAACTAAGGATTTATAATCAAGTCTAGAGATGGTATCTCCGTGACTGTCCCTTTATTTCTTGGTTTCCCTGGACACAGCCTGGACACCCTTGCCTATACCACAGACTCACTTCAGAAACAAAACTACTTCAGTAACCAAGCCCTCTTGGACAGCACCCAATCCAATTCACTTTATATATTACATTACTGTATGCCAGACACTGCTAATTCAATCAATGAGCAACTTTTTTTTTCATGTCTGATTTCAGTTTGCTATGAATAGTAAGCTCTGTGTACTAATAATTTTAAAATATCATTAGCACATCCAACATGGCAAACCATGAACATTGTTTAATACCCACCTATGTTTACCATCATTCTTTTCCTGAACACCCATCTCTGAAGTTCCACAGTGCCAAGATAAGAGAAATCAAGCTTGCGGAAAATTAAGTCAGACTTCCTCCAAAGACAGGATTCCATGAAAACCCAACAAGAAGTGATCTTCTTTAGAGATCAAGTTCACAGATCTTTGTCAATCATGCTTTCACTGATCATCTTTATTTCTTAGGACATGTATCATCCATCTCATATTCAACAAATATTTAGTGACTTTTTATATATGCCAGGGACTTCCCTAAGTGCAGAGGATGCAACCGTGAAAAACGCAGCCAGGAGACCCTGCCTCGTGGGGCTCACATTCTAATGGAAGAGACTGTATCAGTAGAAATAAGTAAAACACATAGTATGTTAGATAAATGCTAAGGAGGAAAGTAAGGTATGAAAGGGAGATGGGAGTAGTAATTTTAGGTCCTTGCCCATAGAAAGCCTCACTGAGAAGGTGATTTTGAGTAAAAACGTAAAGGAGAGAAGGAAGCAAGCCATACAGATAACCAGCGTAAGAGCATAAGGGCCTGAGGCGGAAGCATGCCTCTTACGATCAGTGAACAACAAGGAGTCCAGTGTGGCTGAACAAGAGAGGGAGGGAGGAGAGCAATTAATGATTAAAGGATTTGGGGTCATACCTTGAATAAGATGAAAAGCCATTGGAGGGTTTGAGCAGAGAGGTGACCTAATCTGATTTACGTATTAATATCATCACTGTGGGCGCTGTGTGAGAACAGACTGAAGGCAGGCAAGGGCAAAAGGGGGAGACCAGAGTCTTTCCAACAATCCAGGCAAGAAATGACAGAAGCCTGAAAACAGTCCATGAAGATGAAGCGAGCATCTTTTTTTATTATATATTTGAAGGCAGAGCGGACAGGATTCATTGAGGATTACAGACGGGTCAAGGATCACTCCCAAGTTCTGTGGCCTCTGCATGTGGAAGGGGAAGCTGACCTTTGCCAAGAAACAAGATTGGGAACAGAGCAAACTGGCTGGGGAGAGGGCAGTATCAGGAGCTCAGGGTGGACATGTGAGATCCGAGTTGCCTGTTAGATCCAACTGAGGCCGTTAAGAAGACAGATTACAGGAGTTTGGACCGGCTGGAGATAATAAATTTGAGTGTCAACAGGGTGTTGAGGATATTTGAGGCCTTGAGGCAGGATGAGATCACTGAAGGTCTGAACTCCTAGGGCAATCCAACATCTATGGCATACGTTTTTTACATAATTTATCTCCCATCGCCCAGTCTCTCTGTACCCCTAAAACTTGCTTTGAGACAAGCTCAATACAAACCCATGTTTACATTTCCATGGTGATAGACTATGATGTCAGCTACAACCCTGTGTTATCCTTTTACATGCTCCAATTAAAAGTGATGGCTTGAGAGATAAGACTTATGTTCAGCCAAGCATCTAAATTTAATTTTTGGCAAGTCAGGAAATGATTGCTTAATTGTCAAAAGATTTTAATTGGATGGCGGAATAAGTGAATTTAGAAGCTTTTCAATCCAAAGTGGATGAAATGTAGGACCTAGATTACTTATAAAAAAAAAAAAAGCCAAAAATGTACACCATACCTAGAAAAGGTTACCTATGCCTAACATATTACAGTAACCTCTATCCTGCATTCCATCAGAAGCCTCTTGACTTGTTATATTTGAAACAGAAAAAAATCTTCTCCATCACGTTTTCAGTAAAGTAAAAGCCAGAGGACTGTTGACCTAAGGAGTGTCATGCATTCCCGGTGCCAGAGGAATATCCTTTATTATCCTTTCTGCTCCTTAAATTGGTCTTGAAAGTCGTATATCTGTTACCAACTCTTAAATTAATATTTTGGTAAACATGTTTCTGTCAACCAGATTTCCTAACATCAAAAGAGATCATTCATGGGAAATTTGCTAATTATGGTCCCTTTAAGGAAAACACATTAAAAAGTAAACTGCACCTGTCAGAACAAGCACACCTACCGTGTGGTATTACAAACATGTTCCTTCAGTGACCCCTGCTCTGCCCGCTCTTCATGCCTTTGTTCCTTCGTCTCTGCACTCTTGGGAGGAGAAGGTTGGGTAGGCTTCGTGATGAAGGACTCTCTAGAATTTCAGTCACTTGAGTAGCTATTAAAAGATTGGGACTGTGCTAAGTGCTAGGGATACCGCGATTAGTAAAACATAGTCCTTGCTCCTGAGGAACTTCTAGTCCAAAAAAGAAGGCAGACACAAAGATCATTGGAGTGCGATGCGGTTAGTGCCTGCAGGTTCTGTGGGAGTAGAAGGAAAACTGTCTGGTTGGGATGCCTCCAGAGCCAAGTTGTAGAAGATGAGCAGGTGCTAGCCCAGCAAAAAAGAGGAGGGAATATATTGTGGCCAGCTGGGATAACCCCCAAGAGCAAAGTCACGGCTGTGGGTATCCATGGAGCATGCTGGGACAGCCGCAACTAGGTCTGTAGAACATCAGAGGAAAGATGTTACAAAAAGGTCTCCTCAGCCATGCTTGGGTGCCTGGGTTTCAGAAAGCTCAAATATATTCTTTCTTGATTATTCATGATGATGGGAATGTGAAAGAAGCATGAGCACCAAAAGCCAGAAATTGTAGATAAGTTAAAAAAATTTTTTTAATTTTTTTTTTATTTTATTTTTTATACACATATAATGTATTTTTATCCCCAGGGGTACAGTGAATCGCCAGGTTTACACACTTCACAGCACTCACCATAGAAGTTAAAATTTTTAATAATTGATTCCAGAATACATGATTTTTTTGTATGCTGATTTATCTTTCTAATTATATTTTGCTTAGGATAAAATTAATTCCATTTGTATTTCCTTAACCTACACCAGCAGATGGCAGGAAGAAGTAGCCTAGATAATTACAGTGTGGTGACAGAAATCATTTTGAAATTTAAAGTTTACTATAATTAATTGGCAAAATAGAAAATAAAATACCGGTTTTGTAGTTATCTGTCCCTATTCCTACTTGCCTTCTTCAATGAATTTAAATGGTTTTCATCAGGAACTTCGATGAATGCTTTAGTCTCACCATTTCCCTTTCTACTCTGTTTTTCTGCCTCCTGATTTTCTCACGTACCTTACTGCATCCTCCGGTTGTCCGGTCCCCACTCACTAACCCCCCTACACACGCATACTTCTCCTGCCCTCCTCTCACACGTTCTAGCTCCAGGATTAGCTCCTTCTCTACCTCTCTCTCCAAGCTTCTCTTCTTTGTCCAGAACTTTGCTCAGCTGGGAGGCAGGAAGTCTGTGTACAATTATTCAAAAAGGTGAGTTGACATCAGATGGCATTATAATTTTTAAGGACGTTTCTTTTTTTTTTTTTTTAAGATTTTATTTATTTATTTCACAGAGATCACTAGTAGGCAGAGAGGCAGGCAGAGAGAGACAAGAGACAAGGAAGCAGGCTTGCTGCTGAGCAGAGAGCCCGATGTGGGGCTCGATCCCAGCACCCTGGGCTCATGACCCAAGCCGAAGGCGGAGGCTTTAACTCACTGAGCCACCCAGGCGCCCCTTTAAGTATGTTTCTAACTACTTGCCTCTCCAGTGTCTTCTGTACTCAGTGTTCAATCCTATGTCAGAGGGATAAAGGAGGATTCGGCCCCTTTATTCTGGCCATATGCCTTTTTAATAACTGGTTTACTTTTCTCCTTGGACCACGCTCATATGCACCATTTCTACACTGCTCTCACCTCACTCTGTGCCTTCTTGTGTACACAGGCGTCTGTCATCCCAGTTATCTGTATAAATGTCTTTTAAAGTGTAGAACATTCATTCAAAAATATTTACTTCTGGGGGCGCCTGGGTGGCTCAGTGGGTTGGGCCTCAGCCTTCGGCTCGGTCACGATTTCTGGGCCTGGGATCAAGCCTGGCATCGGGCTCTCTGCTCAGCAGGGAGCCTGCCTCCCTCCTCTCTCTCTCTGCCTGCTTCCCTGCCTACTTGTGATCTCTCTCTGTCAAATAAATAAATAAAATCTTTTAAAAAAAAAATTTACTTCTGGGGGCACCTGGGTGGCTCAGTCAGTTAAGCCGCGGCTCTTGATTTCCACTGAGGTCATGATCTCAGGAGTCGAGGCCAGTATCAGGCTCCACGCTCGGGGGGGAGTCGGCTTGAGGATTATCTCTCGGGATCCCTCTGCCCTTCCCCACCGTGTGCATCACCCCCCTAAAATAAATAAATAAATCTACTAAAAAATATATTTACTTCTGACCATAATGGAGTGACTAGTACCGGCCTTACCTTCCCACCATAAACAAGAAAATGGGATATATAAGGGACAAAATATATGAAGCAGCTGTTTCAGATGTTCGACAACAGGCGTGTTATCCCGACAAGAAAGGAAACAAACAGGAGGGACATCACTGAGCATGGCACAGCGAGAAGAAGCTCAGGGAAGTATGGCAAGATCAGTGAGTTGAGAAAACTGAATTCATAGCTTAGGGAGACTCATGTGGCTCAAATGTGTGGGAACATGTACTGGAGAGGAAGGAGCTAATCAGGGAAGGGTCCAGAAATCTGCATGAGTCCCCTTGAGTGTGTTGCTGAATTCTACATGGACAGACGTAGAGACTGCACAAAGCCAAGCACTACTAGAGAGCTCTAAGCTGAACATTTCACAGACATCATACAGAAACAGGAGATACTGCATTCTATTTGGCATAAGAGACTTATTGAACCCCTGGAGCATTCAGAAGGACCACAACTTAGTAAAGGAGGTAAACTTGCCCCAAAGTAAAGGCTACTCGAAACTGTCCCTAATAAATCTCAGAGGCAATCCTCAAAAGGACCAAATAAATTACTTAGCTGCCCAAAAAAGGCAAAGTCTAATCCTTTAGAAAAACACAACAAAATTAAGACACTCAGTAGTGTAACATTTGCTATATTCAGCATTCACTCAAAAATCAACAGTCATGCAAAGAATCAAGAAAATGTGATCCATAACCAAGGGGAAGAAAGCCAACCAAACCAACATAGAGAAATGGCCAGGATGGTGAAATGAGCAGAAAGGGATTTTCAAAGTGCCATTATAAAATGCCCATTGATTCAAAGGAAAAACATGACTGGGGTGAGGAAAAAAGTGGGAAACACATTAAAAAAAAAAAAAAAAATAGATGGGATACCTGGGTGGCTCAGTGGGTTAAAGCCTCTGCTTTCGGCTCAGGTCATGATCCCAGGGTACTGGGATCAAGCCCCACATCGGGCTCTCTGCTCAGCAGAGCCTGCTTTCCTCTCTCTCTCTCTGCCTGCCTCTCTGCCTACTTGTGATCTCTGTCTGTCAAATAAATTTTTTTTTAAATCTTTTAAAAAATAGAAGTTTAAGAAATGAAAGTATTTTTGCAATGAAAAGTTCACTTGATGGGCTTATCAGCAGAGTAGACATTACAAAAGAAAGGATCAGTGTACTTGAAGACCGTAAGAGCAATTATCTAAACTGAAGCCTAGAGGGAAAAATGACCAAACTACACAGTCTTTGTGATGTGAGACAAGGTGACTGTCGTTTGTGTAATCAGAATCTAAGAGAAAGAGTAGGTGAGGCACAAAAAATATTTGAAGAAATAATGACCGAAAATTTTTCAAATTTTTTCGAATTTTATGAAAACTATACATGGTCTAAGAATTTCAAAGAACCCCAACCAGGATAAGTATACTGTAAACCACAAAGCCCATTGTAATCCAATCCCTACAAACCAATTATAAACAAACTCTTAAAAGCATGGGGGACATTAGAGATAAGGGAACAGACATTACAAATAAGGGAACAAAGATTCATTACAGACTTCTTGTCGGAAATAATGCAAGCCAAGGGGGAGAAAATGAAATCTTTGTAAGTCCTTAAAAAGTAAACTGTCAACATAGGATTTTATATCCTTCAAATAGGTAAGGGAAATGTAGGAAAATAATAAGAGAATGTATCACCAGAAACTCACACTACAATAAATACTGAAGGAAGTTCTTTAGGCAGAACCTAAATGAAGCTAAAATATAAGCCGAGATCTACCCAAGGGGACGAAAAGCCCCAGAAAAGGTTAATATGTGGGTGAATGCCAAGACTTCTTTCCTCCACTTCTTAATTTCTATAAAAGGCAATTGATGGTTTAAATAAAAAAATAATAGCGTAAAATAAAAAAATAGCAAAGTTTTATATCACATAGAAGTAAAATATGTAGTAGCACAAAGATTAGGAAGGAAAATGGAAGAATAAATTACACTTACAAGTAAAATGGTGGAGCAATGTTTGAAAATAAGCTGTGATAAGTTAAAGATGCTCATTGTAAACCTCAGATTTTTAAAATAGAAAAAAGGGAGGGGCACCTGGCTGGCTCATATGGTGGAACATATGACTCTTGCTCTCAGGGCTGTAAGTTCAAGTCCCGTGTTGGGTATAGAGATTACTTAAAAATAAAATCTTTTTTTTTTAAGATTTTATTTTTTAATATTTATATATTTTAGAGAGAGAGAGAGAAAGAAAATGAGAGGGGAGGGGTCAGAGGGAGAAGCAGACTCCCCCACCCAGCAAGGAGCCCGATGCGGGACCCGATCCAGGGACTCCAGGATCATGACCTGAGCCGAAGGCAGTTGCTTAACCAACTGAGCCACCCAGGAACCACGAAAAATAAAAACGTTTTTTAAAAAATGGGAAAAAAAGGAGTCAACATCAGTAGTGAAGATGAAATAATTAATCCAAATTAATCCAATTAATCCAAAAGAAGATAGGGATGGAGGAGAGAAATGAGTATTGTAATGTCAGACAGTGCTATTGATCTGAAGAAAATTGTTGGGAAGCAATGAATGTTTTTCCCATGAATGTTCCCACATTTCTGCATGATCAGGACTTTCTGAGCAAAGATCGCTAGCACCAGGTTTAAAAAATGTTTGAATGGCAAACCTTGCAAGTCAGAGACTTCTGGAGAGATTTTGGGACTTCTTCCTTGGACACATTTATTTACATTCCAGGGGTTGTAAATCTAGAGACCTCCCACCCCTCATTCCCCTGAGAGCGTTGGTTTATATTACAAAGCAAAGGTCACTTGGCCGTTTTCTCCCTCTCCTTCCCCACCCCGGAGGGGAGGAGGAGCAACAGCTGTGTCAGCTTCCATACAAACTCCCAAGAATTCATTATTTGGAAGTTCCTCTCATGTCACCCTCAGGGAGATTGGGACACAGAGAGCTAACACAATTATGAGTAATTAAAAAGCGTCTCTGATCCAGAAACACAGTATTCCTTGTCCGAATGAATTAATAACTTAACAAAAATTAGGTATAAGGACATCTCCCATAAGGTGGTCTGGGAAGACCTGAGGAGGTAACATCTGAGCAGAGATGGGAAGGAAGGCAGCCACGTAAGACCATAACATACTCCTTGTTGGCTCTTCCCGTGCCTACTACACTTTTTCACACAAGCAAAATTTAAATAAGGTTCAAGGACAGGACACACTGAAAGGCTGGCCACTTGTGACCAATACTCTTCGTAGCTCTTCTATAAATTCAAGGATAGCTACATCTTCAGGCGAAACTCCTATTCAGCCCCAGACTGGTTAGGTAGGAAAAATAGGAATTAATAATCAAAATCGGTTTTTTTTTTAAATGGTTTAAAGCATAATTCAGCTTTCGTTCCCTTAAATAAATCCTATGTCTGCAAATTTAGGGTTAGGAACCACAGAATGAAGATTGGAAGCTAAGTGGGTTGTTTTGTTTTGTTTCTCCCCAGAGCTAGAAAGAGAGAGCACTAGGTTTTTTTGGAAATGACGCTCAGTCCTACAAATGTGACATAGACAAATGCTGAGAAGAACAGATATGGCTGAATTGTACAGGCAGTAGGAATGACAAATGAGTGCAATGAATTTTAATGGTGCCGTAATAGTACAGTCCCCTATTAGAGAGGCATACCGGGAGTTTGCAGGCTTGCAGCCAGAAGAAGAAAGGATGAAACGCAAAAAGCAACCTATTCCTGGACTTTGGGCTGGTGCCGGGGTAGTGTGACCTCTTCGGTCGAAAGACTTCGCTTCCCTGCTTCACCAGGTCACTCCTTCCTTTGGTATGAACCATCTCTGAAAATCTGTAACAAGCACGTCATTGTCAAGAAGCTAAAAGCAATTGATTAGTTGTTCTGATAACACCTGTCAGTGAAATAACTCAGAGCACAAAACCCAGGCATTTAAGGAGTTGACAAGTATTATTAAACCTGTTTTGCAAGAGAAGAAGCTGGTTCAAAGAGGGAAAAGCTGTCAAATGTAGTACAATCAGTAAGTGGCTCAGGCCTGCTACCTTGCGCAACTAAGCTCTAGCCACGTGACCTCTCAGGGCCCAGAAGACTGTGGGGCCATCTATGAACATTTATCAGTGTTTCCTCCTGTGCAAATTTAAAAGGTGACATTTTTAAAGCTACAAATTTAAGTTCAGGTATATTTCCTATGGTTGGTTTTCTCTGTCTGGGTTTTCTCCATCATCCAGAAACTTGACTCTATTTTTAATTTTTAAATGGTAGCAGCAGTGCATTACTACCAGTATACTGCTCTCCTTTTATCTTCCTTTGAGCACGTCTGTCCTTGGCGCCCTGCTAAGCCTCACGTCTGAATCTCGACAAATCATAGCAACGCTTTCATCAGGGGGCGGTGCTTTGTTGCAGTCCTTTCTTGAGATGGACCTTGATTTCATGACCTTAATAAGGAAAGAGGTAGGAAACCCTAGTTCAAGGTAAATTGGGATTTCTAACTCAGAAATGCTTCTGCCTGTCTGTAACTTTCCAATTGCTCTCAAAGCTGCTTTCCGCTCCAGTTCATTTACTTAAAAAAATAAGTAGTAAACTGTCTTAGCCTGGGTTCAACAGAAAGGTCACAAGACAGAGGTTTAAGAGCATATAATCTGTGCAGGACTGTAATGGAGGGAGTGAGAAAAGCCTGTACAAAGACACTTGACGTGTTTGGCTGGTTGCTCGATGCTGCGGGACAGCCGGGGAACCACGACAAAGGGACAGAAACCCTGGAATGGACAGAGAGCGGCACTGGGCAAGGCCGTGTTACGTTGCATCTACAAGGACCCAGCTACCAGGAAGCTGGAAGAAGATGCTGGGAAGCCGGGTGAATCTGAAGTAGTAACAGGTGGCTTCCCGTATGCACAAAAGTATTCCTGTTGCATACACCTCTGTATACAGAGTAAAACAGGAACTTTTGCTCCCTCTCTCCACCCTTTTCATGGATACCTGTCATTAACACTTCATTTTCTGTGCATTTACATATGAGAACATACACATGCATCTTTTTATTTTTGAAAAACCATGAGTTGGGGCGCTCCCTTCTACTTGTTAGATGCTGCCCGATTCATGAATCATTTAATAAAACCAATTTGATCTTTAAAAGAAAAAAAATCATGAATCAGATCGTAATAATCTCGTGCTCTGAACTGGTTCCCGCCCCCCCCAAACTCATATGTTGCTTGCATCAGGGTTAGGATTTATTATATTATCAGGAAGTTGCTTTTGTCCCATAGAGGTAGACTGGAAAACACCAATTTAACATTTGTTGAATTAACCCACAAATGAAGAAGGATAGTCTGATTTCTGGTTATGGTTCCTGCTTATAGGAGAGGCGTGCTGCTAATACAGGGAAGGCGGTGGGCAAGGTCTGGTAAGCCATGAAATTGTCATTGCCAGACTATTGACATTCCCACCAGGCTCCTCTTTCCCATTCACCAACACCTCCACGTCTGCAATTCAGAAGTACGGATGGATGCTACACAGGAGAGACATAGAAAAGAGAGGTGGAAAGGGAGATAAGTTTCCCTCTTCCCTTCTCAGTTCTTGCCTGAGACCCTGGTAATAAAAGACAGATTAATGAGAAAAACAAACAAATGTATTAACCTGAATGCCCCAGGTGTACATGGGCAGGGCCCAGGGGGAAAGGGGTAACTGCCCAAGGGGATTAAGAACTCGGGCTTCTTAAATAAGGAAGGGGGAAAGGCGTGTGAGCCCTCTTAGGGGAGAGTAAATGATTTAGGAAAGATGGACTGGCCCTGCCCTCGGTTTTATAAATAGGAGGTATGACAGTGTTTGTGACAGTTGTCCAGGTGTGGTGGTGACTTCTCGCCTGTGACAGGAGTCCATCCTTGCTGGTTGATGAAACTCCCAGGGAGGGGACTCATGGCTCTGGAGTCCTTTTGGGGAACTGGTCTTGAGGCAGATAAAGGGCAGGTCAGAGAAAGTCTCGCCCACCATCTGCTCCTTTTCATGTGCCTACGGCTCACCATCAGCAGTACACCAAAGCGACCTGTTTGGCCAGCGTGTCCTGAGCTCCTCCAGTCATATTCTCCTACCCTTCAAGGAGACAAGGGAAGTCTCTTTAAAAAATTCACTCAGTCAAAAAATATGTTAAGCCCATTGCTAAGTGGCAGGCACTCTGGATAAAATGGAAAACAGGACAGACTTGGTCCTTGTCGGTATACGGGGAGAGTCTACAACTGAAGGAAGGAAGGAAGAGTAGGGCAGAGATGCAGAAAGAAAAGAGTACGATTCCCAAGGAGGGAGAAATTTCAGTGATGAAATTTCAGTGATGGCTAAATTAGTACAGTGCTTGTGTTAATATAAATTGTTTAGAAAGGAGTTGAAGTCCCTGCCATCTGCTCCCACATCAAAAACATAACACTGTACCCCTGATTTCACTCCTCCATCCCATACATACACATCCCAATAATCATCTGCTGATCTATTTTTCATGACTTCCCACAGCCAATAATAAAAAATATACTTGATTCAAACCAGAGTATTGTGACCCAGACCTAACTATAAATATAGTCAAAGTTGTAAGTTTCTATACCGACCATCTTACTAATTCAGTTATTTGGCCTGTTTTTAGCCACGTTGGATATTTTTTTTCTTTTTAAAATTGTTATGGATGTTGTTGGTAGCAGCGTCAATAAGCCAAGAATTCACATAGTTACTCAGTCGCACAGATTAGTCATCATTGCCTGTTCATAACAGAATCCTAAAATGTTTAAGATTTCTGATGCAAATCAAAATCTCATCATCACTTGTCACTGCTAAATTAAATGACAGGATAATAACATTACATTAAAACCATTTTTCTCTTGATTGAGTACCTTTTTCAGAAGTGAACTTATAGCTGGATATTTTTTTCATCAGTACTATAAATGCATTTAGAATAGGAGGTAAAAATAGCACTGAAAAGGGGAGGAGTGGAATAGAATGTTTTCAAATTATTGATGAGTCTCTCTTGAATCTCAAATAACCATATTTGACACTGCAGTGCTAGGGAATGGAGTAGTTTAGCCCAATTTCCTGAGACCTTTAGAACTACATACAGGAGGTGCTCAGGTTGAACTTGGTCATTATCAACACCATTGTGAGTTATTGGCTTCGGTCATAAGTCATTCCATTATAAACAGGCTCTTAGTGACCTGTAGGACTTGGCATTGTCCTGGTACTCTAATATTGGGCATAGGAGACTGGTTTTAAATAGATCACAGGCTAGGTGGGAAATGAATATAAATTTCAGATCTGCCAAAACAGAGTAGGTTCTCGATCGACTTGCTGTCGTGAACTCCCCTCTTGGCCTTTCTTTCCCATCTAAAGCTACTTAACCTCTTTTGGTCACACCTGCCGGCACTCCATCTGGCCCTCAGCCCACTTCTTTGTGGCCATCCAGTCCTCATGCTCCTCAAGCCCATCTTCCTCACTTACCCTTACACACAGCACTCTCCATTGACACATTTTCTGTCCCTCAAAGATGTTGTTTCTTCACATCTTCCACTTTAATGTTATGAAAACCGTACCCTGGAGGAAACCTTTCACTCTGACTTTTTGTCTCCTCTGCTACTACCCTCACCAGGCAGTAACAGGTGAGTAAAATTCCTTCGCTCTTGGAGGAGTCCACGAAAGTAGAGACTGAAGCAGGCAGGGTTGGCTAGGAGTTGACAGTGGTTGAATCTGGGGGATGGGTGCTTGGGGCTAGGGAAGTCAGTATACTGTTTTCTCTAGTTTTATAGGTTTGAAATTTTCTATAGTAAAAATTTTCAACTACACTTAGCTCTCTAGACTCCATTTTTTAAGAATAGATGCTTAGATGCTCTTTTTGAGTTAGTACCTGAAATGGTTGGAATCGAGGATGGACTGGGACTACGACTTGATCGTGCCATCGAAGTCATAACCCGCTCCCGCCCAACCTGCCAGGAAACAGATGGGATTCCTGCGTGCCTAGAATTGCAACTTCCCTCTTCTCCTTAGGTCCTGAGCATCGTTACTAGAGCCCTGGTACGCTTCCTGCTTCTTGCTAAAGTGACCAGATAAACCTATACAGAAACACACATTAATTTATCCCACTGTGAATAAAGGTCTGTGCTGGGCGCTGGGAAGTGGGAATCAGAAGGGACTTCCCTGTAAGAGCTCCCCATGATGGAAAACGGAGGCACCCATGAGTACCCCTGATGCAGTAGCACTAGAAACTGTCATCTGAAGTGGCTCTCCAGTAGCGCGGCTGTGGGACTGTGCGGAGGGGAGGGGGGCGGACAGAAAGACAACCTGTCAGCAGATGCATTCTGGATCGTGATGCCAACTGCCGAACGCTATCTTAAAGGAAAAAGTGATCTACTCTGCTTCTGCTTGCATTTCTGATTGCTAGAACTAGACTCCCATCAGAGAACCTTCCCTCTCTCTTCTGAAGAACTTAAATTGATGTGCCTTATTTTTTTCCTTCTCTTTTTAAATTATGGCAGTCTTACTTCTCGTTTGCCCAAAACTGGAGAAACCATCCATGGACATAAGTTTTTTATTGGCTTTGGAGGGAAAGGTGCCAACCAGTGTGTCCAAGCTGCCAGGCTTGGAGCAAAGACATCCATGGTATGCAAGGTAAGTGTGAAACATGGTGGAGAGGATTCTAGAGGCAAGGGTCTGGTTTTAAGACTTGATTGTTTTTATTTTTTAACTATTTTAAAGGGAACAATTCAGTGGCATTTAGTACATTCACAGTGTTGGACAACCATCATTCTCTTAGTTCCAGAACATTCCTAGGATTCCAAAGTAAAACCCCTTATCATGAAGCCGTCTCCCCCCACTCCCCCATCCCACCTCCTGCCCCTGGCATCCACCAGTCTGCATTCCGTCTCTGTGGACTGATCTATTCTGGATATTTCCTCTAAATGGAATCATAGGATACATGGCATTTTGTGTCTGGCTTCTTTCACTTAGCAGAATGTCCTCCAGGTTCATCTGCCTTATAGCATGGATCTATTTTATTCCTTTTCTGGCTGAATAATGTCCCATTGTAGAGCCCATAATTTGTCTACCCACTTGTCTGTTGATGGACACCTGAGCGGTTTCCACCTTCTGGCTGCTGCGAACAGTACTGCCGTGAACATGCTTGTGCATGCATGTGCTTGAGTATCTGTTTCGTGTTAAAGATTGAAATAGGAGAGAGTCCTTCTCCTTATCCTTCATATTCATTTCTCCCTCACTGAACCCTCCAGGAAGTAGCGTAATGCTGCATTCCTTTAACTTACTGCGCTTCTAAGTGAAGGGTGAGAAGGGAGAGGAATTTGCCTACCCCGCGGGCTTTCTACAGTCCAGCTTCTAAACAGCAGAAGTCATCCTGTCTTTAGCAATTTTTGCTACAGCACGGCTTTTGGAAACTTGGTCTAATAACTGGTGATTCACTCATCTCTAAGCTATTTCTTCTAATGCTAGCTCTTGGGTCAGAAAGGAATCTGGGCTTTAATGAACTACCCATAACTAATCCTTAGGCATAGTTCTGTTTTCAGGTATATAAGGAAATGGCATGTAAAATACAGTAGTCCTTCTTTCTAGCCATCTGACTGAAATCATTTGAAAATAAAATTGGCTACCAAAGGTTCAGCGTTTTGTGTGTTTGATGAAATTTTAAGATGCTAGCATTACTGGTAGAACACGAAAGTTCATTTCAGGAAAGCTAGACTCAGTCTGCACAGTAAAGGATAAGAAGAATCTGAGAAATTTCAAAGAATGAGCTCTCTCCTGTGAGCTGGGTCCATTCCACCAATATTTCTCTGCAATGTCATTTCCCATCGCCTACGGCACTCTTCTCTCCACAGGAGTCTTTCAGTGATGTACAAACTATACAATTATCATTTCATCTGCTAATCAACTGTAGTTTTATTTCTAATTTATGGTTAACCTGATGAAATTCTCATCTAGCTCTTAGGTCAAAAACATCCCACGAAGCACAACGTTCAAAGTAAGAAATGCGCATCTTCTAAGGCTGAACTCTTGATTTTAAATGTCAACTAATCAGCCATTAATTACTGATGACCTAGTGCATGCTAGGAACCGTGGGGCTTGGAGAGGGAGCCAGAGGCCTGACGATCCTATGCTTGATTGGAAATGAAGGGTCTGGGGTCTCATCGGATGGTGCGGACTGAACAGGGCTTGGGAACTGGAAAGAGGAGGATATTTGCCAGCTGGGAGCGAAGTACCAAAAATGGCTGCTCTGGGAAGAGAGGAGTTCCCTCGAGCTGGAGCTGTAACAGGAGAGATTAGAGAACCCCTCTTGGAAGCTTCATAAATGCTATTCATGTAGCCATGAAAGTCAAAATTGGATGTCCCCTGGGATCTCATCCAACTCGAAGATTGAGATTGGTGTTATTTTGGGTCTGTTGAATTTGAGGCAAAGAGAAACGCAAAATAGAAAATATTTGAGTTGTGGAACTGAACTTGGGAAGTGAATCATGCAACCGTCAGGAGTGGATGTGAGAGGAATAGACAGCAGAGGGCTGTATTTGGGGAAATGGTAGAATCAGGAGTTTGATAAAGCAGCGGTCCTGTTTGTTTTATTCTGGTCTGCGTATGACAGTTTAGGGTAGCACCTGTACAGTTGGGCAAGCTGTTCATACCCGCGGTGCCCCGAGGTAGCCAGCGGCCATTAACGCCCCATAGTCGGTTTTAGTGTGCGTGTCCGTACAGAGAGGATGAGAAAGCTTGGCTTCAGCCAAAACCCACATGGGGTGACTTTGCTTAGACAACCTGGAATCTTTAGACATAGATTTCTTGAAGCCTAAACAAATTGCATAATATTCTTAGACTTCTTCAAAAGAAAAGTATCTTTTTTATAATAGAAGCTATTGTTATCCATCTGTCACAATATTTTTCCATGGTGAAGTATATTCTTATTAAGCAAAGTAGCCAACCTGCTGTATAGCAGTTTTTTTTTTAAGATAACAAATTCCAAGTAGAAACCAAAATCATGAAATTACTCAAGATAAAAATGAACAGACGGAGCAAAAGAAAAACAGGTAGAACATTTCCTGCGGTTTTCTTGGCCACATTAATTTAATCTACCACCACTCTACGACAAACCAAAATCCAAGCTCAGGGGAAGTAAGACTGTTTGATGCCACATGCCAGACAACTTATATTGTGCTCAAGGACTTCTCTGCCAAGATATAGAGACAAGGACTGTTAAGCAGGAGCCCATCAATGTGCATCAAGGGAAACATGTAATCATGAAACACTTCAAGTCATTAAAGAGTGTTATAGTCAGGACTCACCGGGCCCAAGGCCATAGTCCAAGGAGAATTGGAAGTAATATTTTCAGATTACAAATCCAGGCAGAGATCAAAGAAAATGAAAGTCTTCTTGGCAGGACAAAGAGTCTGTGAGGCTACCTTCCATAGGACCTCACCTGATTTTCTTAAGTGTTTCCTCCTCCATCATTCTATTCAAACTAAGTGTTATTTCTTGATATCTGAAACGGGCTGCTCAGGAGGGCCAGGGTAGAAAAAAAGAGCTCAAGATGCAGTGGCCCAGTCTCAGCCCAAAGACCCTGTTTCTTATGTGGTGGGAAGAAGCCATGAACAGGCATGGCCCTAAATGATCCAGATCTGAAATGAGCCAAGTGGGGAGACCCTCAAACAATTAGCTGATCTTACTTTCCTCGAACAGAACACTCTCTAGGAGCGCCTGGCTGGCTCAGTCGGTAGAGCACGTGACTCTTGATCTTGGGGTCATGAGTTCAGGCCCCACACTAGGTGTAGAGCTTCCTTTAAAAAGAAAAAAAAAATCCACCTCTATAGTACAAGCACCTGTGTGTTTTCCTTGAAGAATGGGCAGATACTAGAGCGACGCTGCCCAAAGTCTGATCCTCGGGCCAGACTACAAACGGTCACTGGTCTGGGCAGCACAGGAATTATGAGTAAGCAATTAGCAACAGTTACAGCATTTGACAGAATAATGTTTATAGCTGATGAATGTAATAGTAATAATAAATTAAGCCTGGTATTTTGTAGGACTCTTTTTTCTGTTTTTATTTCAGTGTTGTTACATTTTACAGAATTATTAGTCCACAGTAGATTGAAAATGAAAAAAGAAAATAAAGAAAAACAGCCTTCACTACAGATGGAGTGTATTAGAGTACTCATCATCTTAACCAAAAAAGTTAGACTGTCTGTTAGATTACTGTGGGACCGTCAGTGGCTCATGCATTAAGATTTAGTTTTCCAAGATCAAAAGTAGTCACCAGTGCTTTCCATGTTATATATTAATGAAGTGAAATTTGTCCTTTCCTGAACTTTGCTGAAGGACGACTGGCTAAAACTAATGGCTCTATTGATTGGAATGCCTGGCCATGTGTCCAAATACGGGGTACCCTAGGACCCTAAGCAAATAAACAGTATGGGTCTCATATAGGAAGATTGGAAGAAAATTGGATTACCACCAACCAGCTCTTACCTTCTCCCCACCTCCCCTGTCAGATAAGCAGAACTCATAAATGGGGATTGTGACATTAAATTTGTATGTTAAAGGCCATTATCCCCATTTAGATAGGATTTAAACCACCAGCTAGCTTGAACAACGGCAATTTTTTGTATTCTTCTGTCCTGAATCACAAAGATTAAGTTGCACTCAGCTTGGTTTTAGTGTTAATTATATTTCTGTGCATTCTAACTTTGAGAACTGATAACTGGTAACCTGTTTTATTATACGTGATAACTTTTTTAGCAGAAATATTCGACTTCATGTGACCTTGGGTAAGATATCTTAGTCCTCTAGGTTTTATTTGCCTCAGCTATATGTCAACAGATGGAATCCCTAGAATTTCTACTATTTTTCTACTCTTCAAGGATTCCAAGCAGCCCATTCCGCAACCATTCTGAAATGTTGTTTCATTTCAACATTTGTACCATATATGGTACAAATTCACTATATGGTAACGCTAACTGCAGTCACCTTCCTCAGCACGAGATCAGTTCTGGACTGTGGAAGCCACTGATGGCTCTCCCTCAATGCAGAGAGCCTTCTCGGTGGTAAAAGTGAAGGAAATACCTCAGGACCCTTAGCTGGAGGAAAAGATCTTACTCCTGACCTGACCTGCTGTTTTCCATGATTCTACCTTACATCTCTCTATAGCTGCATTAGCCAAGATGGCAGCCACTAGCCATGAGTGGCTGGATTTAAATGTAATTAAAATAAAATTTTAAATTGAGTTGCTCTGTCTTACTGGCTACATGTCAAGTGCCTGTTTGGGGTAGCACAGAGAGAGAGGGCATTTCAGCATTGCGGAAAGTTCTAGTCAACTGCACAACTCCACAAGCCTCCGGGAAGAGCTGAGCCTGGGATTTCCTGAAGAGCATCTGGGGTTGTAAGAGTTGCCCTGGCTTAAGTGCAAGTGGTTGTCCATAACTGCCGATGACCTGGCTTCTTTCACCTGGAACAGGCTTACCCAGGCTACCTTATTCTATGTGCTTTTCCCAGAATCCTTCTGCCTAAAATATTTCCCTGTTGCTACTGGAAGAGTATAGGAATGCCTTCCAGGGGTCTATTAGGATCAAAACCTTGTGTAGGACCTTTTGGCAGCCACAGCTAGGACAATCTGAGTGCCTGTTGTCATGTCCCTTTAAGAATGAGAAGATTTGGTGTGCCTGGGTGACTCAGTGGGTTAAGCTGCTGCCTTCAGCTCAGGTCATGATCTCAGGGTCCTGGGATCGAGTCCCGCATCAGGCTCTCTGCTCAGCGGGGAGCCTGCTCCACCCCTCCTTTCTCTTGTCTGCCTCTCTGCCTACTTGTGATCACTCTCTCTCTCTGTCAAATAAATAAATAAAATCTTTTTTTTTTTTTTTTATTAATGATAAGATGGGCCAAGGAAAATGAACAGACAGGCAACTAAGATGACCAAACACATATAGAACACATTTCATGCACGGGGCTTAAGGAAGAATAATACAGGCCAAGCTAGAGTCTCTGATAAGGTTTTAGGAAAGCTAGACTTTTAGGAAGATTGTTTAGGCAAACAAAATTAGATGGTATGCAATTAAATATTTAATGGTATCAAGTAGGAATACTCTAGGAGTTGAGGAAAGGAGAGCTTTGAGAAGGGCTAGGATAGGGGAGGTAGGCCTTAAGTTGCACTTGAAAAACAGGTTGATTAGGTGGCGAGAAGAAAGGACTTCTAAGTTCTCAGAAGGCAAGAAAATAGAGATATATTGTACTCACCTTGTGTTCTAATGCAGTCGAATGATAACATCAGGTTAATAGTGCCTTTCCGCTGACCACTCTGTAGAACAGAGAAATCCAACGATTTTTGCCAAATACGAGTGTTAGAAGCCCACAGAGCAAGGGGAGGCAAGCCTGGTGACATGAAAATGAGACCAGAGTCCACAAACACACGCTTGTCGATGTTTGTAGCTTTACGATCCCTTGATCCCCGTGTTGGTCCCCGTTGGGCCCCTCGCCCCAGGCAGACTCTGCAGGCCACACTGTATGTTCCCACTTAGTTGACTCCCCAGGGTAGCGCCAGGCAGGACCTCTCTCCCTCCTCGTTTCTGTCACACAAAGCTTCACCCACACTCTCCCAGCATTCATCCTGCAAGCCTGTGGGCCTCAGCTGGAGGCATACATTGTAATCCCCGGGGGTGTGGGCCAGGGTCTCACCTCCACAGGGGCTGCTTTCCTTGATCTGAGGTGTCACCTGGGCACCAGGATGTGTGTAAGCTGCTCAGGAGCTCTAACACTCAGCGAAGACTGAGAACTACTGGTTTCCTACTTGCCAGACAGAACTCACCCCAGTCCCACGCTATCTGGCTCTGGTGGAACCGTTTGCTGCAAAACGTGAAGAATTTTAACTAGCCTGATAATGGCAGAACTGAAATTCAGTTCCAAGTTTCCTGACTCCCAGTCGCAGTATTTTGCTTCACGGCCGAGATACTTACACTTAAAGTTCTCTTCTCCATTCGAGAGGTGAATGTGACCGGGAAGACAGAGAAGCCTCCAAAAATAAGAGGTTCTCCTCTGGAATTATGATGTCAAGTCCTTTTTGTTTCAAGGACCGTTTGAAATCACTCACTGTGATTTTCTTTCTTTTCTTTTTCTTTTTCTTTTTTAATTTTAATTCAGTTAGCCAGATCATTAGTTTCAGAGATAGTGTTCAAGAATTCTTCACTGTGATTTTCATTCACAGTCATTACCAATCATTCCGTTTGTGTCATTCACCGTGATTTTCAAGATACTTTCGCCCAGCTCTCAATGAGGTAATGCGGGACACCTTAGCCTGGGTCCCACTCCTCTGATTTCTGGTTATGAATGTCCAGTTCCTGGGGAAGAGGCTTACATTTGAGGCAGAAGCAGCCAAAGGGGTTTGGAAGGTGTTCGCTCCTCTCGGCCTTTTTTAAAGTCAATCCAGCAGAATAAATGATTGCGAAAGAGGTTTGAGGGTGGGGAAACAGGGAAAAGGGCATTCTTTTAGAATGACCTTGCCCAAAGCATCCGTGCAACTCTGTAATGCAGAAAGAAAAAAGAGGCCTCAGATCTCTGCTGCTTTTTGCCCACATTTCGCTATAATAAATAGGTATGTCTAAGACACAGACATGCTCACGGTTGGCTGTGTTAGTCTTACGGAAGTAACAGGATACCTGGTTACATTAAACAGCATTAGTTTCACCCTTAATGCAGATGTTACGTTTTCATTACAATAATAGTAATACAGTCTTATTTTTAAAATAATTCAGTGCACCCACGTGCTTGCTTCCATGACCAGGTGCTCTTCGGTTTGAAAATAGGGAGCAGCAGGAAGAACTGGAAGTGTCAGGGAGAACCAGATAGGCAGGAATGTAGTTTATAAGAAAGATTGACTCCAGGGTGCCTGGGTCACTCACTGGGTTAGAGCCTTGCCTTCAGTTTGGGTCATGATCCCAGGGTCCTGGGATCGAGCACCGCATCAGGCTCTCTGCTCAGCAGGGAGCCTGCTTCTCTGCCTACCTCTCTGCCTACTTGTGATCTCTCTCTCTGTCAAATAAATAAATTAAAAGAAAAAAGAAAGATTGAATCCAAGCAGCAGGTGCCCTCCCCCCAAGGGAAGCAACCCTCGTGGCAGCAGGACTGCCCTGGTGATGATGAGGATGGGGACGATGGCCGTGACATTGATAGTGCCAAGCCATTACTGAATCCTTCACAGTTGTCAACCCATTTCAGGCATGTTATTTCATCCCTGCAGTAAACTTGCTGTGACTTTCCAGATAAGGAGACTGAGACTAAGAGGCCGTTAAAGCAGCTTGCCCCAAACCACAGGGGTCGGGAAGGGGCTTCTGACTTACACAACACAAATGTGAATATCGCCTTCCTGTTTAGAGGCTTCTCATCAGTTCTTTTACTTGGGAATGTGTCACCATGACCCTGAGGCCAAGTTCACGGAGCTGAGGTTGCCTTCTCTTGATCCTCAGCAGTGGAATTACTTTGCCATTATTTTTTAGTTACCAGATTTTTATTTCTGTCATGGGAATATCCAAGAGGGCGAAGGCAAATTATGTTTGTTCCAAGTCTCACATAGCAGTTAGAATGTCAGCCGACAGGTTTGCCAGGAAGTCACTGTTGGGACTAAAACTGGAACCATCACTGTGCCTGGGGGGGGGGGGGGGGGCGGGGACCCCCGGAGCCCCCCGGGGGGGGAAAGGGGGGGGCGGGGGGGGGGGGGGGGGGGGGGGGGGGCGCAGGACATCCGATGACTCCCAGAGGAGGAACAGGACTGCAGCATGGGGCGCCTGGGGGGCCTGGTTGGTTAAGCATCTGACTTAAGCATCTGATTCCAATTCAGGTCTTGACCTCATGGGTCTTAATCTCAGGATCGTGAGCTCAAGCCTCACAAAAAATTAAGAATAAAATACCACTGCAGCAAACCTGCAAAATGCAGTTACTGTGAGCATGCCGCCCCTCCCTGATTTCACCTCGGATGGGGGCAATACTCCGCTTGGCGGGACAGTTGCCTCTCTCAGTCTTATTTTCCCTCTGACAGTTTCTGGAGGGCAAAGCCGCATGCTTTTTGGTTTTCTCCTCCCTTCCAACAAATCTTCCTAATTCCTGCACTTCCTAATGTTTATATCACCACACCATTTATCAAACATGCCTTTGAAATTCACCTTAAACAGATTGTTCCCAGAGGGAGTGGGTGGTACTGATTTCTCCTGTATTAAACTGATAGGAAAGGGGGGGAGAAGTTTCTTCGCTCTAATCTGTACCAGGTCCGACATGCCTAAGAATGGCCTCCCTTTAATCCCTACAACATTCTTATAATGATGCCTTCCCAACTCTATAGTATCTTGATTGCCCATGGGAGACATTTAAATAATGGTTTTTAAAAGAGAGAGAGAGAGAACAGTTAGTTTCTGGTATGAATCTTTGACCTAAGAAATGGGATGCTTTGGTTGATAAATGGCCAGCCTTCCATGAAGAAAACCTTTGATAGATGACGTCCTTCAACCAGGAGCTCTCCCCCATGGCAGTGCTTTCTAGTGGACGCTCTTCATTGTAGAGATAGAAATTCTGCTAATAAGAAATTATTATAGGGGCTCCTGGGAGGCTCAGTGGGTTAAGTCTCTGCCTTCAGCTCAGGTCATGATCTCAGGGTCCTGGGATCAAGCCCCACATCAGGCTCTCTGCTCAGCAGGGAACCTGCTTCCCCCTCTCTTTCTGCTTGCCTCTCTGCCTACTTGTGATCCTCTCTCTGTCAAATAAAATATTTTAAAAAAAAGGAAAGAAATAAATTATTATATATCTTTCCAGATTATTGACTAATCCGCACTTCTGCCAGGAAAGGAGCACAGGGAAGAATGTCCTTTGAGGAAGTTCTCAGAGGTGGCATTTAAATCAGGGGTCAGCACGCTACCACCCATGGGGCAAATCTTGCCTACCATGTATTTTTATAAAGTTTTATTGGTACACAGCCACATCCATTTGTCTACAGATTTTCTTTGGCTGCCTTCACACTACAACAGCAGAGCTGAATCGTTGCAAAAGAGACGATCTGGCCCACAATGTCTAAACTATTACCTCTCCGGCCCTTTATAAAAGAAAATTTTCAAACCCCTGATCTAGACAATCCAGGATCTCACCAGCAAGTTTTCTCATCACTCATTGAGGATCTTGACCCAAGTAAACCTGTAGGTTTCTTTCTATTGATATATCCAGAGAGGAGCGATTTTCTGCAGAAAAGCAGAGCACACCGGGAATGGCTGAGACCCGGACAGATACATCATCCATTGAAGTGCTCACTTGCGGGACAGAGAGATAGTAGTTCAGGAGTGGCAAGCCCAAAGCCTACAGGTGCCAGGCAGGTAACATAAATTACAGGAGGCCAGGTGGAGGCTGTGGTCTGGAGAGCATGCCCTCACCTTTGGGGCAGTTCCAGCCGGGGTGGCCTTGCAGGAATGTGGGCCCAGTGTTACCAGACCCTCAGGATTTTCCAGGACCTCCTGGAAATTTGTTTTTGTGAAGTTCACTAATACTTAAATGGTGACAGCTGGTTAAAATTTAAAATAAAATAGGAAGAAAACTAATGTAACACTGTACATTAACTACACTAAAATTAAAGTAAAATAAAAATAAAATTGGGCATCCGCACAAAAGCCAGCACATTAATTTATCATTAACAACATTTAGAAGCTACTCAGGGTGTCCTTCAGTGGGTGAATGGATAAACCACAGTCCACCCCGTACCACAGAACATTTTTCAGCGCTAAAAACAAATGAGTGATTAAGCCGCAAAAAAACATGGAGGAAACTTCGATGTATTTCCTAAGTGAAAGAAGACAGTCTGAAAAGGTTACATATTGTATGATTCCAATAATATGGCATTCTGAAAAAGACAAAACTATGGAGACAGTAGATCAGTGGTTGCCAGGGGCAGGCAGAGCACAGAGGGTTTTTGCCACAGGGATCCATTCTGGATAATAAAATAATGGTGGATACTTGTCTATACATGTGTCAAAACACATAGAGTGTAGGACACCGGAGTGAATCCTAAGGTAAACTATGGAGTCTGGGTGGCAACAATGTGGCAAACATGGGATTTCTGATTGTAACAGATGTGGCACCTTAACCACCTTGCCAGGTGAATGGAAGAGGAATGGGTGTCCCAGGGGAGAACCGAAGTATCATTACCAGAATGCAGGCAAGGAGGCAAAAGCAACAGACTTCCATGATACCCAGTTACCCAAGTTATCGAGGGCTTTTTCAGTTCCCTCTTCTCTGCCCCCATCCTGTGTCAGATAAGAAGATTCCAAAACACCAGGCAAGTCATTACAAAGATGCTCTCGTTTATACTGAAGTACAAACAACTGAGATTGTCCATAAATATTGAGGACTGTTGATGGTAGACAGCTCTGTCTTAGTGGGAGTTTCCACACGAACAGATCAAAATGAGAGCAAAGTTCTAGAACTCGTGACAGTCATTAAATGCTTCATGTTTTAGGTAGGATGTAAGTGCAACAATTCTTTGGGCTGAAATCAAGTTTAGCATCTTATATTAAGAAGATTAATTAGCTAATGTTTATAAAGTACTGTGCAGATATGCCCTTTTAAAATGCTAAGTATTCTAAAAAGCTACATTGTAGCATTTTACTAAATGTAAAAGATCTAACATTCATCATTTTTTTTTTTTTTTTGGTACAGGTTGGCAAAGATTCTTTTGGCAATGATTATATAGAAAACTTAAAACAGAACGATATTTCTACAGGTAAAATGGCATCTTTTTTAAAGTTACTTTTTATGACTTTCCCCTGGGATCTGGCTACAAGAACAGTTGAATATAGAATAGAATTATTAGATCCTCCTCTGGTGGCCAGAGAATTTTTATGCACAGCCTTGTCTTGTCTTACTTAAATGTCGTTTGGTTAATTCTTTCATGTATATTCCTCCAGATGGGAATAAAATGATAAGAGGTTACAAACCTTCATCTTGTAGAAATGTTTCCAAAAGCAGGTGACAAGAGAAAACAGGTGCTGTGTTCACAAAAGATATTTTAAGAAAAGTCATTGAATGTCACGGCTGGAAATGATCTTTGAAACCACTGAAGCTGATGCCATTGTTGCACAAAAGAGAAATTGAAGGCCAGATTGGTTCTCAACGTGTCCAAGAGCACACAGCTAGTTGGAGCCAGAGGCAGGAGTAGAATGCAGGTCTTTGGCTCTATTTCAAGGCTATTTCGCTGCTGCGAAAGGCCGCCTGATCAACAGTGCCATTTACACTCCAGACCATGATTCTTGATGAGATGCAAAGCTTATGAAGAAATGCAACCGAGTTCATTGTATAGGTTTGACCTTTAATCTCTCAAGTCTATCATTTCTTTCACTGAAGAAAAAAAATGTGATGGTCTAGGAACATGCACATGTATCCTCTATGAATA
This sequence comes from Mustela nigripes, assembly GCF_022355385.1. NCBI lineage: Eukaryota > Metazoa > Chordata > Mammalia > Carnivora > Mustelidae > Mustela > Mustela nigripes. Next base: position 22,241,943 of record NC_081563.1, on the reverse strand, counting down.
ATGTGGATGAATTGGAAGGGGGGTCATTCGTAATATAGAGCAAAGGTACAACTAAGCATAAAGGCTTCTGTCTTCCTCACTGTATAGGTGATGGGTATAAATTAGCAGTAATTGCTTATTTCTTTTATCATTCCAGATGGTTAAAGGTTAAAAAGTTTTTCCAAAGATGAGTGGTGCATTGAAATCGCTAAAAGAGATTATCCATGCCAGGCTGTGTGTACATGATTGTAATTTCTTTTTTCTTTTAGAATTTGCATATCAGACTCAAGATGCTGCTACAGGAACTGCGTCTATAATTGTCAATAACGAAGGTACGTGTTTCGCATATTGAAGTGTCATTTCATGAAGCAGTTCATGTCCAGAACTAGGGCAGGAGCATCGATTTTTACCATAATCCTATGGGTCTCTTACCATACCATCCGGCCCAAGGCCTCAAGTGTGGTTCCTCCCATCTAACTATGCATATTTCCCTTTATTTGTACTTCCCAACTTGATCATTTAAATATGAAATTGGCCATCCAATACACGGAAAGTATTACAGTTGCCTCTGAATAATTTTTATATGGTGAAATGTCCCATTATCCTTCTTGTGAATGCAGCATTGATATTTGTCTCTAAAAGCAGTTAAGTATTCATCTGTCATTCCAGTTATACTAGGTAAATAAATGTAAATAGATAGGTGCACAAGGAAGTTAATGAATCATATTTATAGAATATTTACTGAGCAAATGGCAGCAACTAATTACTTCTAAGTTATCATTAGTGTTCAATTTTGTCTGCTCTTTAAACGGCAATCAACCCTCAAAAGTCTATATATACAGCTATGTCTGTCTGTCACAGGGCCTTGCGACAGTTAAAACATTCGTCTTGAAAAACAGTAACTTCCCTTTACCCTGCAGTCAAGTTTTCATCATTTCTGCCAACTATGTTAAATATTTAAAAAAAAAAATTTTTTTTTTTAAAACCTATGTGAAATTCTTTAATTCAGAATTAAGGACCAAGCATTTCATGGGGCACTTCAGACAGAACCTGGGGCATCGTGGGCAGTCAGCATGCATTTTGTGGAATTATGATTTGTCAGAATATGTCTTTGATTTGTAATATAGTTTCATACAACCGTTTCTCACAGAAGATACGGTATTTTTAGCTCTACTCTCATGATCCCAAAGTGGCAATAACAACAATTAAAAAATGTATTCCACTTAAGGCAGATTAAAATTTTCACTCTAACAATAGACAGTCTGTGTTCATTACATGAAGCTACATTTTAAGTAATTATTGCCGCCAACAGCAGTTCATTCCCTGTCTTCAACCTTTTTTGTGTTCTAGGGGTATCTTTGAGCTCCATTTCATCCTTTGCACTTTCCATGCAAAGATGTAGTTTAATATTGTGTATTGAGTGCCTGTTACGCTAGAACTTGTCTGATTTATTTATCGTATATGGTAATACCCTTGAGACTATAGATTGTCCTAGAAGAGCTAACACAAATACCCAGAGAGGGGACCATCAGCCCCCTTAAGTGAAGGAATGAGTAGCAAGGTAAAGTAAGGAGTTCAGTTTTGACAAGTTAAATTGGTGGCAGGAATGGTCTTGCCATCTGGCCGTGTCTACCGGACAGCTGTCGGTTCAGCCAGGCCAGAAACAGAGATCCAGGAATCAGCAACACAGAAACACCAGTTGACTCTAGCAGAGAGAATGAGGTCACTGAAGGAGAAAAGGAAGGAGAAGGCTGTCTTTCAGTGTGTGGGTACTTTGAATTTTTCCAGTACCAAGATTGGGTTTATGCTAAACCATCCCCACTTTATTAAGTCCTCCTTGTGGCCAAGAGACACATCTGTGGTAAGATGATAGGCTAGCATGTGTTCTGTGTTCAGAGGTAATTTTAGGACATGTCTATACAAGATCAGCACGAGCAGCCTGGAGCACAAAAAAGAAATGAGTGCTACAACTCATCCCTCTAGATCAGAGCCGTCCAAAAGAAATATCATGCAAGCCACAGACATAATTTGAAATTTTCCATGAGGCGCAGTTTAAAAAGTCAAAAGAAATAGGTAAAATTAATCTTAATATCATCACTTAACCCGATATATCGAAAATATTCTTTCCAACATGTAATCAAAATGTTCCTAAAAACGAGTGAGATATTTTGCCTTCCTAATTTTTTTTTGTACTCAGTCTTTAAAATCTTCTATGTACTAGGTGTTATACACAACTAATGAATCGTTGAACACCACCTCGAAAACTAGTGATGTACTGAATGTTGGCTAACTGAACATAATAAAAAAAATTTTTTTAAGATTTTATTTATTTATTTGACAGATAGAGATCACAAGTAGGCCGAGAGGCAGGCAGAGAGAGGAAGGGAAGCAGGCTCCCCACAGAGCAGAGAGCCCGATGCGGGGCTCAATCCCAGGACCCCGGGATCATGACCTGAGCCGAAGGCAGAGGCTTTAACCCACTGAACCACCCAGGCGCCCCTTCTGCCTCTGTTTGATCTGATGCTGCCTAAGTGAAATACCCCTCTCTCGACCTTAGGTGATCTGGCACAATATCCCATCTGCTACATATTACAAAACATGTTTTGATTTTCGGAACATCCTAGGTGCACACGCAAACTGACTGCGTACCACAGAGCCTTGGTTTTCAATGTTGGGCAAGTTTGCTCCTGTTCATACACATCATTATGACATCTGTCATTTCGGATTTGGAATCTTTACCACCTGCTTTGTACCCGTCATTTTTAACTGTTAGGTATCACCTTCCAGCTAGTTTTCTTTGTATATAAGAATATTGATAGGGGAATTATTTTTTTGATTTTACTCAAAATGATGAGAATAATATTAATCTTACAGAGCAGGGATCCACAAAGATAGAGCGGAAAACTAGAATTTCACCCGAATCACCTAGAAATGTGAAAATTAGTACTTATAACACATTTAGTATAATGACTTTGTAAGGGTGATTGTAACATTGCAGAATATCATCACTTGGCTTTTAATATAAATATGCGGAAATTCTTTATAGGCCAGAACATCATTGTTATAGTGGCTGGAGCCAATTTACTTTTGAATACCGAAGACCTGAAGAAAGCAGCCAGGACCATTAGCAGAGCCAAAGTAATGATCTGCCAGTTAGAAATAACTCCAGAAACGTCTTTGGAAGCCCTGATGATGGCCCACAGCAATGGAGGTGATTTTCCGTATTTGTTATTCTTCCTAGAAAAGCTTTTGTCACTGTTTTAGTGAAAAGTAGTCTTTCAAGTTAAGCAAAGCAGTCCTTTCCCTGGAGTGAAACATGCTTTCTCCCACCCGTGAGATTCACGTCTCTTCTCGTAGTTCTTGATAGTGTTAGAAGGGCTTACAGATAGCGTAAAAAAGTAACCTGGGTAGCACTACTGATATCCCACGATATAAATCCTCATTCTAGTTAGAAATAATACAAGTAGCGACTAGAACCTCAGAAGCAGCCCAGGGCCCAACAGCAGAATGATGGCTTTTCCAAGAAGCAGAGGCCAAGGTGCATATCATGCATGTATCGTGACCAGACAGGTGGGTCTATTTTGATAAATGTCTCTAGGAATTGAAGCTTAGCTCTTTCTCCATTTTCTAAAACTCCATCTCTGCTCTATAAACCACAAAAGAGTATTTATATGTAGTATTTTCTATGTTGTCCGTGGCCTTTAAGCAGGGAGTTGGTTTTGTTTGACCTTCAATTTTGGAAATTTTCAAACATACAAAGGCGGACAGAATGGCACAGTGAAACCCTTCACCCAGCATCAACAATTAACCAGCACGTGGCTGAGGTTGACTCATCTGTCCTCCTACTCACTGCCCCCCTTTCTCCCCCTGCAAATCACAAACTCTTTAAAAAATCCAAATAGTTTCTTTGTGTTTGTTTCTTGCTCACCATTGACTCGTGGGCAAAGCATCTTCTGAGTTAGAATCCCATTTCCGTTCCTTTTTAGCTTTGTGGTCTCTCCGGAATTATCCGACGCTTCTGAGCCTTGTTTGTGAAATGCTTATAGAAGAAATACTCCCCTGCAGAATTGTTCTTCTAAGAAGGAAACAAAATAAAGTAAAACATGATGCTGAGCATGACATAATAAAATAAAATCTCAATAAATCCCAAATAGCTTCTCCTTTTCACTTCTCTCTTTAAATTTAAAAATTAGGGTAATATCCACATCTCAACACCATTTGGTCAAAAAAAAAAAAAAAAAAAAGCAAAATAGAAAGTCGCCAGTCTAAAACAATAGCTTCCTTCTGATATTGCAACTGTAGTTCTGTGACTTACGAGAAGCTCTTGGACTTTTCCGCATGAAACTTTCTCGTCAAGATACAAAACTAAAAGAAGGGAAGAAAAAGAACATTAAGTGTGTGTGTGTGTGTGTGTGTGTGTAAGTGACTACTCCCAAAGTCGACAGCATTCTGCATAGCAATGAAAGTAAGTTACTTGAAATGATTTTGTAGAGAATCTTTACATGTATGGCCAGATTTAACAAATTTTCCTCTTGGCAAAACAACGTGCTGTGGCAAAATTCTCACTGACATTTAATGTATTTTTAATGGACTTGAAGCTGTCAGAAAGAATTTGAAGCCAAAACCCATTTGGTTACATTTTCCCAGGGTGTCACAGAGAGAGCCTAATGCTTCTGGTAAGCTTTGCCTGCACTGCCTTCATGTGAATCACGCAGTGTGGATACAACATGCCACTTTATTCACACTCCTGTCTTGCTTTCTGTAGGTCAAGGCATATTCTCAACTAACTCCATTTCCTACTCTCGCTTGCTTCTCAGAGATCACTGTTGCCTCTGTCCTAGTCTAGTTCCTTGTTAGCTACTCAGCCTGTGGAGGAGAGAAAGGTGTGGACATGGACACCACGGCTGAGGATCTAACCTGTCGCAGGTGACGCTGGAGTTATCCAGAGGGACAGACGACCTCGGGCTATCATTTGGGTGGGCAGCTGGAGGGCCTGGGGCGTCAGGAACCGGCAGGGGTATGGGGGCACATGGATGGCCCAGGTCTGGATCTCAGGGTCGTGAATTCAAGCCCTGCATTAAAAAAAGGTGGGGGGGGGCAGGTAAGGAGCAACGGGCAGGGCTAGTGATGGAAAGCCAAAGAGCACTAGCCAACTTCACCTTTTTACTAAGAGCCAGCATGTCTGAGTATAAATTCCATGCACTCTCATATGAACTTGACCCTCAGAAAAACCTTACGACAAAGATACGGCAGGCATTATTCTCCCCAACTGAAGGCAGGAAGATAGACTTGGAGAGTAAGTAATTAGCTCAACCAGGGTCAGTGTAGAAACCCAGATTTCAGAAGCCAAGACCCAACTTCTAGGTCCTAGAACACACATTAAATAAAGAAACTGCCCCATCCCGTTGACTCCAAGGAACTGAGCCTTCATGGAGAAAAATAAAATCCGCGACCGTAACCTTATTCAACATGTGGCCTCAGCTTTGAGTGTTTTCGATACTCTCGAGCGCTTCCTGCGATGTGTCCCTTACCTGCTCCCATAAAACACACACATGCGCGCTCACACACACACACACACACTCTGCTGACTAGAACTCAGCTGGTCCTCCCTTGATAGTAACCAGCCAGAAGCAGCTTCCAATTCTATACCGTGTGTGTGTGTGTGTGTGTGTGTGTGTGTGTGAGAATTTACTGTGTTTTCATTCTCACATCAGGGAAGAGTGATACAATGAAGGGAGCACTGGTTTGAGAGTCATAAAATTTGGCTTTGAATCCAGAATCCATCCCTTAGTAAATGGGGGACCACACGCAAGTCAGTCAGTTCTTCGCTCTGGGCCTCTGTGAAACAGGAGAACAGGTCTGCGAGTTCTCCCAGCTGCTTTCTGTCAGGATGTATGAACGGACTGATCTCGGAGCAGAGCCGGCAATGCTGAGAGATGTGTCGGGCGCTGCGTGGCCTGTCCACTGCCCCATGAGACTGCCTGTGTGCTAATCAGCAGTATTCCATCTATGAGAAAAGTGGTAAAATCCCCCTCCTCCTCTCCCTCCTCCTCCCACTCCTCCTCCTCCTCCTCTTCCTTCCCCTCCTCCTCTGTGGGTCTGTTATCATAGCTCTCTTACCTGCCCTTCTTACAAGTAATGAACTCTGAGTTAAACACATTGTATGACTGGCTTATATATAGTTGCTAAAATACAGAGGGAAGAGGAAACCCCCCCCTTGCCAGCTCCGGCTTTGATCATATGATTTCAGAACACTCTGTTGTCTTCACCTAAAGGAAAGCACTGGTTTTAAACAGACCTGCAACACCAGAGATGAACCAGTGGCCCTCGAAGGCCCCCCCTCCTCTCCGGGTCGTGATGTGATGCTCGAGGCAGGCCCCCAGCAGGGCTGCTGCTGCAGCTGCTTGTGATGAAATTACGCGTGTCGGGTCTGGTCTTTCTATCCATTTCAAAGCAAATGGAACATTACAGGAACAATTATAAATAATTGAGATTATAAGATCGCCAAGATTAAATTCTGGGTAGGACACAAAATATCTTTTGATGACACTGTAGTCCTTTCCTCTTTGGCAAAACCAAACTTCTTGGCTGGACACCTTGACTTTCACGGTGACATTGTCCAGCACATAGCCCAAGCTTTGAGTGTTTCTCAACTCAAACTCCCAAAAAACAAACCCTCGAGGGAGACCGCCAAGGCAGCATTTTGGTTACCGCAACTTCCCACAGTTTCTTTACTTAGGGTGACTTTCTTCCTGTTTCTCTGAGCTAGTTATTAAGGGCCTTCTTAACTGTCCTGCTCCTGCCCTCCATGGTGACACCATTATGAGCTCCCACCTCATTGTCCTGGCTCGGCACCTGCTCAGCTGCCCTCAAAGGCCTCCCCAGTTCCTCACTGACAGCACGCCATTGAGACAACCAGGGGTTTAGTCCGTCTGAGGTGGTCATGAACAATAATTACGTTGGGTGCTATCCGTCGCGCTGCAGCTCCAAGTTACTCCATGGTACAGCTTGTGTCTCTATTTTTACATGATTCCAGAATGATACCATTTTTCCCACTGTATCTATCACGAATGTGCATTTTTCTTTTTTTTTTTTTTTTAAGATTTTGTTTATTTATTTGAGAGAGAGAGAGCCAGGGGAGCAGTAGAGGGAGAGAATCCCAGGCAGACTGTGCTGAACAAGGAGCCCATCGTGGAGCTTGATCTCATGACTCTGAGATCATGACCTGAGCTGAAATCAAGAGTGGGACACTTAACCGACTAACTGAACCCAGGCACCCCAATTATACTTCCAATGCATTCTTCTTTGATTAGCAATATCTACTCATTCTTCGCATTTTTTTTTCACCAGGGTAAAGTGTTTATCCTTATTTATGGTGGCAGGAGCTGAACAAGAGTCATTTCTTTATGGCATTTTCATTTTTCCCCTAAATTTGGTTACTAGTCACTCTAAGCCTGTTACCATCCAGCAATTGTCAGAATGCTTTCCTTCAATAAAATACATGCAAAGAAGATTTGCTTTTATACAGTGTTTATGGTCAAATTAAATTGTAGGATTCCTCATTCCAGCAACCCTTCTTATTGCTTAAAATTCAGTGTAACTGTTTCTTTAAATGTGTTTTTTTAAAAGATTTTATTTATTTATTTGACAGAGAGATCACAAGTAGGCAGAGAGGCAGACAGAGAGGGAGAACAGGCTCCCCGCTGAGCAGAGAGCCTGATGCGGGGCTCCATCCCAGCACCCTGAGATCATGACCTGAGCCAAAGGCAGAGGCTTAACTCACTGAGCCACCCAGGTGCCCTAAAATGTGCTTTTATTGAGGAAAATTTCAAATATATATGGACATACAGAGAACAATATGGTAAGCCCATATATACCATCACCTAGCCTCAACAATTCTCAACATGTGCCCAATTCGGTAGCATTTACACCCCAATGCACTATTCCCCCCCCCCCCCCACCACTGCAACCTTGGGTTCTATTTGGAAGCACCAGCCAGACATTATATCATGTCATTCACAGTGCGCTTGGGTTTTGATGTAAGATATTGTATGTGTTTTAAGAATGTTGTCTTTGCCTGGTGTATACCAGATAATCTCTGGGCAGATTGATTCTGGAACAATCAGTTGTTTGGAACTAATCCTTTTGGAACTAATCCCTTATTAGTTTAGGGAGTAACGTCTCGGACTTTTTTCTCTTCTATGCAAGTGTATAAATACAAATACACATGTAATTATGCTTTGTTTCGTTAGAAAAAAGAGGGGGTCATGCTGTAGATTTTATTACAAAACTTCCTTTTTTCACTTACAAATTATAGAAATCTTTCTGTAACAAAACAGAGATCTGCTTCATTCTTTCTAACCACAGCAGATTATTCCATTAGAGGTTTTGTTGTTGTTTTTTTTTTCCCTAACCATTCCTGTCTGTTGGAAGCTTAGGTTTCTTTTTGTTTTTTGTTTTTTTGTTTTCTCTGTTAAAAACAGAGCTGAATATCACTGGACCTCATCTTTGCATCTTTGCCTGTGTATGTCTGTAGGATAGGTTTGGAAAAGAAATTGCTGGATCAGGGATCTTTTGAGATAAAATGGAACTTTTATAAGAATGGCTTAGTGCTGGGGCGCCTGGGTGGCTCAGTTGGTTTAGGGCTGCCTTTGGCTCAGGTCATGATCCCAGGGTCCTTGGATCAAGCAATAAATAAAATCTTAAAAAAAAAAAAAAAAAAAAAAAAAGAATGGCTTAATGCTGTTTTTCCATACTGGTAGCTTGTTCTACCCTGTGCCCAAATGCCTTTGCATACAGATTTGGAGATCACAATACATGAGAAGTGCTTTTTCAGTTCACCATTTGAAGAAAATAGGGAGCAGTGTATTTGTCCTGGAACCATAAAAAGTAAATGGAGGTGTTGCATTACTGGACATTGAGGGCCTTTATGCAAATCGACATCTCTAAGACCTTCCAGAAGTGGGAACACCCATGAGAGACTGTTGCCAGGCTACAAATTCCAACAGAAGACAAAAGAGATGGGTGGACAGGCGGGGGTGTCGGGCTGTGTGTGAAGGACAATATAATAACAGTAATAATCCCTTACATTTGTACAACACTCTACAGTTTACACAGGGCTTTCACACCCGTTTTCTAATTTAAGCTACACAGTAACCTGTATAAAAATATGAGCAGCCAAAAATATACCATAGAATCTCTGTGGGTGGACATTCTGGATTCTAAAATAATACAAATGTGGGAATCGTGTTAGCCTGTAAACCACTGGACAAAATCCACTGACCAAACCAAAATGTGAAGGCCAAGGAAGGTGTGGAAGGAAACTAGCTTCATCAGGCAGAAGTACTGGGCGGTTTCCATCAGCCATGCTGATGAGTGTCTCCCCAAGAACGTGGAAGAGCCACTTGGGGGAATTCATCCGTGTGTGTGTTCCCCAAGAGATTCTGATCACTGGATTTGAGGTGAAGCCCAAAAGTCATGCACTCTAACAAGCCCCCTTAGTGATGCTGGTGTGCAGCTCAGCTTGGGAGCCACGGTTCTAGAAGGGTCTCTGAGACCTGCAGCTGGAAGATTTGACTCTATGGGTCAGTAGTAGGTTAGGGTCACTAAACACATAAGTCAGTGGACCTGGGTAGAGGAAAAGACGACCACCCAATCTAGTTGGGTCCCCCGGTGGATTAGCATTTTGACAAAGGGGGAGCTTCCTGTGTGTGGAATCTCTAAAGACTTTCAAAAAAATATGTATTTACAAAATTCCACCCCAAAGCCTGTTTCAAAATATTGTAAATCAGGATGGGGCTTGTGCTGCCATGAACAGAGTCCTGGCCTAGAGAGATGACCGAACACTGCGCTTAAAGCTGGAGGACCCCAGATGGGGTCGTCCAGCTTAACCACGTCCTAGCGTATGACCTTAGACCTCATCTCTCTGAAACTCACTTTTCTCCTCCGAAAAATGTGAACATTTTTCTGACACTGTAATGCTGTGACGTTCTCATTTTCCCTGTGTCTGCTATCCCCCTCCATCTCCTTCTCTCGTAGGCTCCTAGTATGAGCTAGCTCTCAGCTTTGGATTGAATTTCTGCTCCTTTCTCGGGCTTTCCTTTATACTTCCAGATTGCCAAGAATGTAAGCTTCTGTGAAAAGTGTATGTTCGGAGCTGGTTCAGTTGGTGGACCATGCGACTCCTGATCTCGGGATTGTGGGTTTGGGTCACATCTTTGGTGTAGAAATGACTTAAAATTAAAATCTTTTTTAAAAAGTCTATGTTTGCATGAGTAATCGTGATATATTTGAGAGTCATGCATAGGTGTTCAAAACCTAGATATGTACGTGAAATTCCTACGTCCTGTTCTTACCAGGGAATTTTTTTACTTCTTCATTATTTCTTTCCTAACATCGCTCTTTTTCTTTCCTGGAAAATGGATATATGAACAAAAACATTCATACCAGCCTGAATGTTCACAGTCATATATGTCCTTTCACACCACAGCATTTAAAATTTTCTTTAACGTTGTTGCCCTTTGCCACAACTTTGTGATCCCCTTGCTTGTAATACTGTCGCTTGCCCTTGAAGTTGAAATGTTGTAAAGTGAAAAATGGAGGAAATACAAATAAGAAGGGGTTGGTACTAGGTCGCCGTGGAGATTGAAATCGATTCCAGACTTTTCTAAGGTGATTGTTCATCTAATGGGGGAACTGGCTGCACAGGGGATTTCCCTTACTGGCTGTAAGTGCACCATGTTAAAAATGATGACCACTGGGGTGCCTGGGTAACTCAGGGGATTAAAGCCTCTGACTTAGGCTCAGGTCATGATCCTAGGGCCCTGGGATCGAGCCCAGCGTCAGGCTCTCTGCTGAGCGGGGAGACTGCTTCCTCCTCTCTCTCTGCCTGCCTCTTTGCCTACTTGTGATCTCTGTCTGTCAAATGAATAAATAAAATCTTTTTTTTTTTAAACCTTTTTTTTTTTAAAGATTTTTATTTATTTATTTGATAGACAGAGAGAGATCACAAGTAGGCAGAGAGGCAGGCAGAGAGAGGGGAGGAAGCAGGCTCCCCGCCAAGCAGAGAGCCCGATGTGGGGCTCGATCCCAGGACCCTGAGATCATGACCTGAGCTGAAGGCAGAGGCTTAAACCACTGAGCCACCCAGGCACCCCATGAATAAATAAAATCTTAAAAAAAAAAAAAAAAGACCACTGAACCCCCTTTCTGTTCCTCTACAGTGAAAACATTGTTCAACCCAGCTCCGGCAGTTGCTGACCTGGACCCTCGCTTCTACACCCTCTCAGATGTGTTCTGCTGCAACGAAACTGAGGTAAGGGCAGAACATTTTGCTCAGTCCGTGAGACTCCAAGGGCTTTCATGCAAGTGGATAAAGCAAAGAGGCAAGACTAACCACATTAGTTTGATCGCATGTAAATTCTTGGACCCAGTGAAAACAATTTTCACTACCTGGGATGTGGAAAAAGGAAGTTAGTGACTCCTAGGGGGGAAACAAAAAGTTTATCTGAGTCATCTCCATAATCTGTTACTTCTCAAAAACCTCAGCTAATTTTCGTCCCCTCCCTGCCTTCATGCTGTTGGTGGTTTGTTTTCTTCTTTAATTCTGTATTCTATGGATTGATTAGCACTAGAGTTGCTAGATTTAGCAAATAAAAACACAGGTGCCCAGTTAAATGTGAATTTCAGATATACAACAAATAATATATTAAATGTACTTCTAGTATGAAATGACTTGTTCAGTGGGTCCAACAACCCTAAGTAATATACAACCCCTGAAGCATTTGCTGCCTTCTCCTGTGAAGACCCAGGGGCCACGGGGTGGACAGACAAAGTTGCTCCATTGATGCCACAGGAAGGACCTCGGGGCCCCTCTGTTAGGAGAACACCCTCTCCGTCATAATGGTCATAATGGACAGAGCCGCCTAAGACATCTGCCAACACATTCAGACTATGCCATTCATTCTGGAGCATTTTAGGAAGAAAATTTCAGTATCTCTCCCTTCCTTAGACAGACAGTTTTAGGCCAGAGCTCACTCTCAACACTGGGAGGCAGGACATACGATACAATGCAACATGCAGAGAGTGAGAGTTAGTAGTGAAAGAACGATAATAGTAATTGTCTGTGTGGTTCAGAGGCTGAATGGATGTTTCCAGGATTTCCTGACCTGCCCTTTTGCTAATTGTATCTCTCAGGACATGAAGTAAACAAAAAGGAAGACTGCCACAAGGAAACTTAAGTTTAACAAATCACAATAGGTTATGCAATATTTTGGAGCAACCATCATGGCCAGGCCTTGTGCTAGGAGAAAGGGATTGTGGGAAATAGTTACCATTAGTAACTATTAGTAACTAATAGTTACCATTAGTAAGAAGTTTGACTACCCTCCATTGCCAACTGGCTTGGATTTGCCTGCTACATATTTGCCGAGCCTATATTTATTCTTCAAACACTCATCACTGTTCCAATTATTTATTAATTTGAAGTCACACAATATCCCTTCTGGTCCATTCTATTGATTGAGGAGGAAAGTCTGCCCTCACGCCCCACCTCTCCATAGAAGATTGTCCTTGTCATGGTGTGAAAAGAGCATATATGATGTGATATGTATCGATAGAGTTATCTTTGAAAATTACCATCTGTTATATTGTACTTGCATATAGTTGGCATCTAGTAAATGCTTTTTCAGTGAGTGAACAAATGAACAAACTTTGGTCTTTATGAAAATTGATCTCAAACACTCAATGGAAAAAAGAAAAACTTTAAAAGCTTAATGCTCTTATGGATGACTTCTAATCATGATAATAATGTAAATTCATACTTTAAGTTACTCCATCTGGGGACATCTGGGTGGCTGAGTTGGTTAGGCATCTGACGCTTGATTTTGGCTCAGATCATGTCAGGGTCCTGAGATCGAGCCCAGCATCGGGCTCTGTGCTAGGCATGGAGCCTGCTTAAGATTCTCTCTCCCTCTCCCTTTCCTCATCCCACTGCTCTCTTTCTAAAAAAAGAAAGAAAGAAAGAAAGAAAGAAAGAAAGAAAAAACTCTGCTCCACACATGAACCGTTAACATATAAATATACAGGGGTGCCTGGGTGGCTCAGTGGGCTAAGCTGCTGCCTTCAGCTCAGGTCCTGATCTCAGGGTCCTGGGATCGAGCCCCACATCGGGCTCTCTGCTCAGCAGGGAACCTGTTTCCTCCTCTCTCTATGCCTGCCTCTCTGTCTGCTTGTGATCTCGTCAAATAAATAAAATCTTTAAAAAAAAAACACATATAAACATATAAGAGACAATGAAAAGATACAAGCTTAGAATCCATATAACTCCACAGATCAGAAAGGGAACAGAATCCTAGAGTGTTCAGCCCTGAGTGTGCTAGAAGCAGGTGTAGGTGGTGAGGACCTCCAGTGGGTTATGGGCATGAGAAATTTGCTCCAATGGGAGACTGGAGCAGTGCCCACCACTGGGACTCGAGATGCTAGATCCCGGCTAAAGTAGAGGAATCTGCTAGGCCTGCTACCTGGCACTACAGCATTGTGCAAAGCTACCAAGCTGAGGCGACAGGAGGACAGAGGTACTGCCTGTGATCAGAAAGAAATGAAGCCAACTGCTAACTTGGTGACTGGGAATGTGACCAGATGGGCAACATCACCAAGAACAGGAACTCCATATTGCCAACATAACACCTACTTGGCTCTGGTTTAGAGACCCTTGAGGAGCTGGTGGATGCAACTGTGAGCCCACTGGAAAGGCAGGGATAAGCCTAGTGGGAGCTGAAATATGGGATTCCCCAACCCACAGACAGCAACATGAGCCTGCAGATGAAGAAACATAATGTTCAAGAGTTCTCCAGCAATTCAAGTACTGAAACAATGCCCAAAAGACTTTAAATACGATTGAGATTCTCATTCATTAAAAAAGGAGAAAGTTAAGTGTGAAAGAGACACAGGATCGAAGCAACGATGTGTGAATCTGAAAAGCAGTTAGATATCTTGAAAATGAAAAAAAAAAAAACCTTTGAAATTTTTCTATAAAACACTCATGAGGAAGATAAACATTAGACTGGAAGGAAGAATTGGTGAATTGAAAGAGAATTCATCAATTCACAAACAAGGGAAAAACTCAATTCACCAAGAAAGTATCACAGAAAGAATTTTTTTTAAATAATAAGGAGGAATTTAGAGAAAAGTATTGCCAGAGCAGCTCTAACATACACCTAATTGGAGTGAAAGAAGAGAAGGGAGGGAACTGGAGAGAAGCGATATTAGAGGAAATACTGCAAGGTGTTTTCTGGAGCTGAAGAAGGGCATGAGTCATCGGATGAAAAGTGTATTAAAAGTAACACATGGGACACCTGGGTGGCTCAGTCAGTTGGGCGCCCGACTCCTGATTTGGGCTCAGGCCATGATCTCAGGATCGTGGGATCGAGCCCAGTGCCGGGCTCCACACTCAGCACAGAATCTGCTTGTCCTTCTCCCTCTGCTCCTCCCCCTGCTTATGCTCTCTCCCTCTCTCTCGCTCTCCCTCTCTCTCTCAAATAAATAAATAAGTAAAATCTTAAAAAAAAAATCACCTGAGATAAATGGATATAACTCTATAGTAACATACATTTTAATGGAACTGCATAAAATGAAACATAAAGACAAAAATATTGGGGCCCCTGGGTGGGTCAGTTGTTAAATGGCTGCCTTCAGCTCAGGTCATGATCCCAGGGTACTGGGATCGAGCCCCGCATCGGGCTCCTCGTTCACCAGGAGGCCTGCTTTTCCCTCTCCCACTCCCCCTGCTTGTGTTCCCTCTCTCGCTGTGTCTCTCTCTGTGTCAAATAAATAAATAAATAAAATATATTTTTTAAAAAGAGACAAAAATATTTTTTAATGGCCAGAGGGAAAAAAAAGACAGATTACATATAAGTACTAAGACTATCCAATACTTCATTGCTTGCAAAAGGGGAAAATGGAAAAATTGATATCCATAAAAAGGATAATAGATTTTTTTAACCTGTAGTATATTTGCAATATATTCATAGTGAGTGGTATACTGTCCAGTTCGACAGAATAGAGCCACAAATATCAATGCAAGTGAAATTATATGAAGGGAAGAAGCACACTGTCAAATAATATATATGAAAAACATAATTTACCTTCTTTAAAGAGAAATATCTGAAGTAAATAAAGTAACACATGAAGATTTATTAAAAGTGAGTGGTAGGTTCATGGGTGTTTGTTGCATTATTTTTTATGTTCAGGATCCTTTCATCAAAGAATAGTTTTTTAACAGGTTTTTAGAAACCACAAGAATTCAGTGTTTCTGAAAATAGACCATCTAACCCCATAGATGTAAGTGATCGCAGTAATGAAGATGGGTGGAAAAACTTATGAAAAGAAAACAGAAGGGGTGCCTGGGTGGCTCGTTCAGCATCTGCCTTGACTCAGGGATCGAGCCCCACATCGGGTTCCTTGCTCAGCGGGAAACCTGCTTCTCCCTCTGCCATTCCCGCTGCCTGTGTTTCTCTCTCACTATCTCTTTCTCTGTCAAATAAATAAATACAATCTTAAAAAAAAGAGAGAGAGAGAAAAGAAAGTCAAGAAAACAGAAGGTGGCCTCAAGACATAGCCATCTTGGACAGAAAGGGTCTGCGTAAAAGCCGCTTCAGGAACGGCACATGGTGGAGTGAATGAAACCTTTGATGCTGGGGAAGACCAAAGCCCAGAACGAGGAGACTCTTCGGGGTGATGTATAGGCCCCAGGCAGGGTTAATCCGGACATGTTCAGAGCAGGCACAGGAGAAACAGGCCCTTCTTAGGAAGAAATGGAATACAGAAAAGACAGAATTTAGTTATAAACGTTGTGAGTCCAAAAGTATCCTACAATTCATCTAGTCTAGTAATTTTGCAGCCACTAATTTCAGAGCTGGAGAAGGTCCCCAGAGGTGCCTAGGGGATGAGGAAGCAGGGCTGCAATCCTTCCCCCCTACTTCGGCCAGAGCCCTTTTCACGCTCTCGGAGAGAACTGTGGCCCTGTGCGGGCCCCTCATTCTACAGACTGTACATGACTTCGGGGAAGCCCCGGGATCAGTAAGCAGCAGACATCTCCTGAATGTTGCGCTCTCGGCTACATCAATGACCCTCCTACCCGGCTTCCATCTTCTTGAGCAAAAACAAACACAAGAAATGGGTGTTGTGCAAACATGGGAAGCCGTAGCTAGTAATAAGAGAGAGGCGTTCTGGCCCAAGAGGGGCCTAGAAGAATTACGGCCTTAGGTGTGAAATTTACGAGCGTGATTTATATCAAAATCACTGGCAGCGGCCCCTCCCCTTCTCCCGTCTTCCCTCCCCTCTTCCTTTCTCCTGAAGAATTCTTTGTTCCCTCTAACTCTTTTTAATGAACATTATCACACATACACACAGAAAATCTGGAAGAACAGTGCAATGACCCATCATCGACTGTCCGCCCAGATGGTGGTTAACGTTTGCTGTGTTGCTTCCTCTCTCCCCTGTGTGTGTTGCTTTTTGTTTTTGTTGAATCGTTTCAAAGTTGCAGGTAACATGATAGGTGACTCCTAACTACTTCAGTGCGCATCTTCTAAATGGAGCCACAATACCGTGATCACACTTGAGAAAGTAGTAACAATTCTCTATTGTCATCTAACATCCAGGCCACATTCAAATGTCCCCAGTTGTCCCAAGAATGTCCTTGAGAGCTCCTTTTTGTTGTCATTATTACTGGGGTTTTTTTTTCTTTCCCTGAGCCAGTAAGCATCAGCGTTCCCCCTGGCATGGGTTGTTATGCAGAAGAAGGGAGATGTTTTCTAAGAAAAGCAAATCTAATCTGGAAGTGGACCCAGGTCCCTGTTCTCACCACTGTTTGCTCTTACTTGTCCATATCCCAGGCTGAGATCCTAACTGGCCTGAAGGTCCACAGCCTTGCAGACGCCACGCGGGCTGCTCTGTTGCTCAAGGGAAAGGGCTGCCACGTGGTCATCATCACCTTAGGTGCCGAAGGATGTGTGATGCTGTCAAAGACAGAACCCATGCCAAAGCACATTCCCACCGAGAAAGTCAAGGCTGTGGATACCACGGTAGGTTTGAAAATTTCAGAATCATTTCTGCCCCCTTGAACGTCATCACTGAGTAACAAAGATCCTGCACCTGAATTTTTGGTCATGGGGTAAGAGCCGGAAGAGGTGATATGGTAGACGAGAAGAAAACCCAGGCTGGGGGACTAGATCTTAATCCTTCCCTAACAGGCTGGGAAACTTTATCCAAGTCTTAACCTCTCTGAGCCGCAGTTTCCTCATCCATAGGTGAAGGTAGCATTATACCTGTATTACCTGTATTCATGCATTGACTCATTCAGGAAATATGTACCAAATCCCTGTTGTGTGCTGGTCATCTGTTAGGTGCTGGGGCTATAGCGATGAACAAGACAAAGTCTCTGTCTCATGGGACTTAGACTGTGGATGCTGTAGCAATTCCTGGTTCTTACAAGGCTCTCGTAAGAGCAAGGAGCACTGGCTGGCAGAACTCATTCTTTTAGCCACAAATAACAGCTAATGTTTACTATGTGCTGACTATGTCTCTTTTGCATACATCTCATATAATCTTTACAATGGTTATAAGAGGCAGGTTACTCTCCTCGCTTTACAGATTTAGAAACCTGCTCAGGACCATACTGCTAGGACATAACAGCGCTGGGGGTTCAAAACTCAGCCCGTGGACGCCAGACACTTCTTATGTAAGGCACCGCATTAAGGACAAGCAGGTCAAGTAGACAAGTCACAGCCCAGAATGGAGTGGAAAGAAAAAAAGTTAGGGAAAAAAGCTCAGGGCTCTTCTAAAACTGGGAAGCTAAAAATTATTTGCTTGTGGCCAAGAATTGAGAAGAGCCAGGAGTCTGCCAGGGAGGCTCGGTCAGTGAAGCCGCTGACTCTTGATCTCAGTTCAGGTCTCGATCTCAGGGTCATGAGTTCAAGCCCCATGTTGGGCTCCACACTGGGTGTGGAGCCTACTTAAAAATTATTTTAAAAAGAGAGAAGAGCTGACTAGCAAAATAAGTAAGTGTCAGGGACCCAAAACCAGAGTTGAAGAAGAATAAACATTTTAAGGCTCTTATGTGTAAGAAATTAATGTGTAATTATTTGTAAAATATATTTTGGTTTTTATGCTTCGAAAAAACGTTGAGATGTGGGTCATTTATCAAAATGGAGCTTTGGCGAATCTGATGAAGTTATGGGTGCGAGTATGCTTTGAAAAACAGGTAAGTACAAGGAATGCTTTTATAAAGTGAAATTACACCCTGGTTGCCTTCACAGTGTGCTTGATCTGGCATTTGACAAATTATACTTGGTGTTGTCATCCCCTTCATACTGAGTCATTTTGGAAACCATTAGTTTTTTTCCTATTCTGTCAAGCAGTCACCTGAATTTGAGAGGTTCCTTCTTAGTTCTGAAATCGACCCTGCATTAGACTAAAACTAGTCCAGGTCCTGAACTAGAGCAGAAGAGTTCACTCTTCCTTTGTTGAAAATGAAGGGTCCTAATAAATAAAAAAAAGAAAGGAAGAAAATGAAGGGTCCTGGAGTGGGGGGAGGCGCCTGGCCAGTTCAGTCGGTAGAGTATGTGACCCTTGATTTCAGGGTCTTGAGTTCAAGACCCATGTTGGGCATAAAGCTTACTTAAGGGCACCTGGGTGGCTCAGTCGGTTAAGTGTCTACCTCCAGCTCAAGTCATGATCCCAGGATCCTGGGATCAAGCCCCGCATCAGGCTCTCTGCTCAGAGGAGAGCCTGCTTCTCCCTCTGCCTGCCCCTCTGCCTACTTATGCTCTCTATCTTTCTGTCAAATAAATAAATAAAATCTTTAAAAAAATAAAAAAAGAGGAACTTAAAAGAAAAAAAAAAATCAAAGAACTCTTAGCAGAGGATGGGAAGTGGATGCTGGTCAGACAGACACGAAGCCTGCCCAGCACAGACCACACGTGGGGTGATGCACTGTCCAGGCCGGGGAGGAGGAAACCAGCCGCGGACATGCACAGGTTTGACTCAGCATTCATCCGCAGAGCCGGTTCGTGTGGAATCATGATGGATGGCATCTTGAGCATCTGAAACACAGCGAGAGGCACAAGGAGATTTTCTCACTTTGTTGCTACTGTCTTGTGCCCTTTCAGTTGGTTCCTTTGCACGTGCAGTTCATGTTTTGGTCTCAGGGAAGGAGAAACCCAGTGAGAGCTCAAAGGAGAAACGAGAACTTAATGCTTGGAGGCAGGAAGCCGAGAATGGGATCATGAAAGACCAGGGCCCTGGATGGGGATCAGAGGGTGGTTTCCATCAAGAAGCAGATAATGAAGTGTTGGGCTTCCCAGGCCTTGCGTATATACCGCCTGTCACAACTACTCACCTCCACTGTGGTGGCATGAAAGTGTCCCCAAACAACTTTGCATGCTAGCAACATGAAGTTGGTATTAGTTTAAGCTAAATTGCTTTAAGTTAAGGTGTTACCTAGAATCACCAGAGCAATCACTAAGAAAAGAACTAAAAAAAACAAAAACAAAAACAAAAAACTTAACTAAAAGAAACAAGGGAGGGGCGCCTGGGTGGTTCAGTGGGTTAAGCCTCTGCCTTCAGCTCAGGTCATGATCTCAGGGTCCTGGGATCGAACCCCAGATCGGGCTCTCCGCTCAGCGGGGAGCCTGCTTCCCCCCACCCCCCGCCTGCCTCTCTGCCTACTATGATCTCTCTCTGTCAAGTAAATAAATAAAATCTTAAAAAAATAAAAATAAAAAAATAAACAAGGGAATTACAAGTGGTATCCTTAAAAATATCAACTTAACACAAAAGGCAGGAATGGAGGAAGAAAGAAGCTACTGGAAGATACGCCGCTGGAAAGTGAGGGATAAAACGAAGACAGAGGGAAACACGGGATCCAGGAAGCAGGTGAGACCACCGAGGAGAGAAGTCGGTATGAGGAAGGGGAGTCTCGGGACCCCAGCGATGCCGCAGACCCCTGATGAGGCTGTCCCAGTGAGAGGAGGAGGGCAGAGAGCCCTGGAGGAATGTCTCCGAAAAACCAAAACAAAATCAGGAAAGGACCAAGAAAGAAACAGTGGAATATCCATGTGTTTGAATATGCCCAGAGTTTTAGTTTTCTTGCAGAATTTAAGGGTGGAGAGTAATTAATATGCAGAAAACGGTGGCAGTGAAGAAAAGAGGCAGATTTTGGCTCTATGTCATCTGCACTCCAAGGGTTAAAGTGTGATGAAGTAAATACAATCACATACCACACGGCTGTGAATACGTAGTCGGAACAGTGTGAGTGCCGGTTATTGATTTATCCCAACATGGAGATTATAATCCTGTTTTGGAGATGGAAGGATATGGCGAGTGTGTGTCTGTGTGCGCCCCGGGGAAGAGAAGAGAGCTGAATGCCCATCCTCCAGAGGTGGAAGTCAACACAGAATATGAGAAACTGATTTTAAGCCTATTACTAGGAATCGAAGACAGATACTCAAAGAAACCGCTAAAGGAATGTAAAGTCTTTGCCTCATGGAAACGGTTCTGCAGAGAGATGGGACATTTACTCTTCAAGCCTTGTCTTGTTACACTATATACATGGATGGCTTTGATCCTCTTCTGAAATGACAAAACACTGAGATACCACCTGACACCCACTAGAGTGGCTGGAATCGAAAAACAGATGATAACAAGGCCTAACGAGGACATGGAGAAACCAGAACCTCAAACAATGCTGGTAGGAAGGTAAAAATGGAAACGGAAACACTTTGGAAAACGGTCTGGAAGTGTTCCAAAAATTGAATTTAGAGTTAAATTTTAAAGGGTTGGATTTAGAGTTACAATAGGACCCAGCAATTCTACTTCTAGGTGTACACACAGGAGAAATGGAAACATGTATCCACACAAAAATTTATCCATGGATGCTTCTAGCAGTGTTATTTCCCACTGGCCCCAAACTGGAAACAATCTGACTTTCAACAACAGATTATTGGATAAACAAATTAGGAGATATACATAGAATAGGATCTTATTCAACCATAAAATGGAATACTGACACGGGCTACAGCCGAGATGAACATCTAAGACTTTATACTGAGTGAAAGAAGACAAACATAGGACGCCCAGGTGGTACAGTCAGCTGGTCTCAGCTCTGGTCATGATCTCAGGGTCCTGGGATTGAGCCCCATGTTGAGTTCCACACTCAGCATGGAGCCTGTTTGAGATTCGCTCTCTCTCTCTCTCTCTCTCTCTGCCCCTCCCACTCATGCTGTCTCTCTCTCTCTCTCTCAGTCTCTCAAATAAAATCTTAAAAAAAAGGAAGAAGATAAACATAAAAGGCCATATATTATATGCTTCCATGTAGATGATATGTCCAGAATAGGTAAATCTGTGGAAACAGAAGGTAGATTGATGGCTGCCCACAGCTGGGTGGAGGGGAGGGAGGGGGCAGGTAGAGTGACGGCTAGTGGGTACAGGATTCCTTCCTGGAAAATGTTCTGGAATCAGATGGTGGTGATGGGTGTACAACTTTGCGGATATACTGACAACCACTGAATTGCACACTTTTAAAGGGTGAGTTTCATGGTATATGAATTATATCCATTTAGAAAACAAAGGTCCAAACAGCAATAACACAAAGCTCCATCTAGGCCCTTCACTGATAAGCGGATACTCTTGTGATAAAGAATCTTCCAGTTCATCGCTCCAGTGAATCTACTGAAAGGGCTCTCAGTGTCCCCCCAGTGGAGCGGAAGTGACACAGGAAACAAGGGTAGTTATTTTCTGGGTGTAGAATCTCCCTCAGCGTTTTTATGCTATCTCTGTCCTCTCCTCCTGCACTGTCATTATGAAAATCCTTGCCTGTTCTGCACACCACTGTTAAGCCTCTTCATAAGTCTAAGAAAGAGGAGATAATTCACATGGTGAGGCGAGGAGCTCCCAGGGAGACATTTTCTCCGCAACAAATGGGCTCCTTCACATTTCTGTCAGGAGGGCATTACAAGCTCTTAGGAGGTTGATGACCTCACTTTTCTCCTCCTAATCCCTCACGATGCTCACCTTAAAAAAAAAAAATGCATGTCATGCCACCTCAATGTATACAGTTCTCGTCAGTCACACCTCAGCAGCTCTAACCCAACTGAAATAAATAAAGAAATTGGGGGTGGCTTGACCGGCAGAAATCCTGTCAGTTGGTTCTGTCCACCCCGAGACAGGCAGCCTACAAGGAGCCATTTCCCATCCGTGCTTCTGCACACTGCTCTGTTCAGCTCGCCTCCGTGTCCACAGTTGGCTGTATCACTTTTTACCGCCATCTTTCCTGTTGTACTACAGTGAGGTGGGGGCCAGGGGTGGGGGGGAGCACAGATGTCCTCCGCTCAGTTTGGGAGACGTGACAGATGTGTCTCTTTCCCCATATCTCTGTATTATCTGAATCTCAGCCCTCAAAACGCCACGGCCCTCATGTCCCCCATGCTGTCCTCCACCCTGAACAGTAGGGGGCTTGGCCTTCTTGCGTTGATGGCACTAAATCATCATTCCATCGTCAAGAGTCGCATACATTTAAGCATGGTAATATTTTAGGTTATCGTGCTCGTGTGATATATTAGAACGTTAGTTATCCTTGGCCTACAATCTGTATAAAATTCTTGATATAGAATTTGCTTTTCTATCTGTAAATGGTTAAGTCCTAGCGTCTGCATTCATCCTCTTATTTTTTAAAGAACTCAACCTATAGGCCAAATCCATCTTCTGGAAGAATCACTTACCTTATAATAAATCATCATAGTGCAAGGTATATAAGTAAGCTGACAGTAATCCAGAGCCAGGGGCATGGGGACTCTCTTAAGTCTTCTTATCCCCCTTTTTTTCTGTCCATTATATTTGAGTCCTGTGGTATTCACAGTTGCTGGGTGAGGCACGAGGCTGTGTCAGCCCAGCTGTGTGGCTGCCCCCAACAGATAATTCAGGGCTTGGAGGGTCCACTCTGACCTAGAAATTGCACCAGTAGGAAGTAGGGTTGGTTTCTTTTGAAGTTTGCATGGAAGCACTCAAGAAGGTAAGTGATTGCTGCAACTGGTGGGTTACCCCAAGTTTTCCAAGTTAATTTTTTTTGAGATTTTATTTATTTATTTGACAGATTTTATTTATTTATTTGCGGGGGGAAGCAGGCTCCCTGCCGAGCAGGGAACCCTGAGATCATGACTTGAGCTGAAAGCAGAATCTTAACCCACTGAGCCACCCAGGTGCCCCTCCAAGTTAATTTCTCTTCAGTGGATTCCTTACATCCCAGCATCTGGCCTTCAGCCCTTCAGGCTGTTCTTAAGGATCGGCTCCTAGTAATCTATCTCTGAGGTACCATTCAGAATTGTCATTCTTTGAAGTTGTTCAGCCTTTGAAAACCCAGATTTGAAGGGCCATTTTCCCATGTTGATAAGACTTTTCCCCCTAACCTATATCCTCTTCCCATTGCCACCCCCTGGCCAGTGAAAGACCAAGCTAATACTGTCAGAGGTCATTAGAACCACTGAACTTAGAGCTGTTAAGATCTGTTCCTCAACTCAGGCAAACGGGGGTGTTTCTTACTTAGCCAGTCTTGCTGAGAGGACTGAACACTCACCAGTTCTTACACAGGCTCTGCCAGTGTTAGTCTTGGTGATGCTCCTTAAAATATGTTTTCCCAGCAAAGTGCTCTTTCTCCCTCCCACCTCTTTCTTTCTGATGAACATAACATAATGCATTCTTCGCATTTGTTAATAATTAATAGGGTTTCTAAGCAGTCACTGTAGCTCCTACTTCATTTTGTCCTTGAAAAGAGCCTTTGCACAGTTATGTCCAGAAACTACATTATAGCCTAGAAAAAGTTTGAGCTCCCCTCACTCTTGATTGCCAAGACTTGGAAAAAGATTGGGAGAGGAAAACACTGTGGGTTAAGAGCAACAGAATCTTGGATGCTCAAGAGGTAACTGTAGAATAACGAGTCTGACTTTAACTGCCACATCAATTCATTATCCAAGAAGTAACTATTGTTTCCTCCACATTTTGACCTCAGGAAAATGAAGTATCTACTGATACTGCCACTACTCAAAGCATCTTATTTTAGAATACCTTGAGAGCATTTGACCCTACTTATCAGTCTACTGGGTTTTTTCCTTCTATTCATAAAATTAATAAATACTTGTTCTCAAGAGGAGAAAAAAGCAGACAACATAAAAAAGTATAAAGAAGAAAGTCAAATACCCATGAGTCTACCACTTAGATGTAGTCACTGTTATCCTTCTAAATATTTTATTTTTAAGTAGTCTCTGCCCCCAACATGAGGCTCTAACGTACAACCCCCAAGATCAAGAGTCACACACTCCACTGGCCCAGCCAGCCACGCACCCCGTCTACCATTATCCTCTTAGTATAAATCCTTCCATATTTTTTTCTAGACCCATTCATGCATTTTTAAATATTTGTTAATGGAAAATTTTAATATTTCCCCCAGCAGAGATTCATATGTGTAATTAGGGGATGCCTCTACAACTCAAAAAGATCAACTGTTTCTCTAGAATAATGTAAAGGGAAATTCACGGAAGAAGAAATAACAGTAAATAAATGTAATAATGTTCAACCTCACAAGAAATCAGGATTATACAAATGAAAATCACACTGAGATCCCCCCTTTATTGCCCATCAGTTCAGCAAAAAATAAAGACTGATAATGTCAACGTAAATTGGAAGCACATGCACTTACATGATCCTTATGGGAGTGTAAACTTTACAATGTTTTCAGAGGGCAATTTGACAGTCCCAATTATTTAAATATGTTTTCCCTTTAGCCCAGTAAATCTGTCCTGCAGAAATGTTCATATATATAAATGTTTCTGAAGAATATTCTGGCTTTGTTTGTAATAATCAAAAACTGATCAGACATATCTACATAATCATCAGCAGGAGAAAATCAAATGATAATAGTAATGGTGCCATTTATTTAAAAATAACTCTAGCTACCTGTAAATAAAAGCATATTTTAAAAATCTGGGGGGGAAAAACCACCAAACTGCTATGATCATTGCTCCTGGGAAGGAGCAGAGGAAGGGGACAGGAGGCAGGTATCATAAAGGAGGAACTCTACAATCTACTCCATAGTCTATATTGTTTTAGTATTTCCAGGACTCTTTATTTTTCATGCATTACTTTGAAATTTGGAAGGTATATGATTTGAGGACATAGGAAAAACTATTTGGAGCCACACCTAGCAAATAAGAGAGGGGATCTCATTTCTCAAAGAGTGTGCTGGGCGGTATCCTCACAAAGGAGCCAGTAATTGGCAGGTTCGCTCTTGATCTCATGAGAACCTCTCGAAGGTTCTTTTCCAAAATTCCAAAATCGTGTTATATAGACTGAGTAAGTAGCTCTTTGACTTAAGATGACTTCTGAATGGATAGACATCTGATGCCAAAGAACTAGATCAGCATTGCCTTCAGATCCAGACACTGGAGTTTAAGTCTAGATATTTCACTGTACACTTTTGACAGGATTTTTTTCCTTTATCTTTCTAAAGAAACAATTTCCCTCAAGAATATGTTATTTTCTCCAGTTTCCCTTAGAAATAACAGAATAAATGTCAAAGCGGCACTGTTTTTGTTCATCACTCAAATGCGTGACAGATCTTCAGAGAAGCTTTAACTCATGGTCACGTTTTCTTTCTGAATGGGTCTGCTGACATGTCTTAACTCTTCAACCTTCATTCCCACAACTAATAATATAGTGAATGATCCAAACCTTGGCTTTGCCATATTTCTCTATCTTTATTAGTTGATGACCTGAAGGAACTGTAAAAAGGGCCCATAGGTGATACCTCATTTTTTTTAAGAATTTATTTGTTTATTTGACAGAAAAAGATCACAAGTAGGCAGAGAGTCAGGCAGAGAGAGAGGAGGAAGCAGGCTTACTGCCAAGCAGAGAGCCCAGCATGGGACTCAATCCCAGGACCCTGAGATCATGACCTGAGCTGAAGACAGAGGAGGCTTAACCCACTGAGCCATCCAGGTGCCCAATGATACCTCATTTTTAAGTACTTAATAGTTCACATACTTCATTGTCAATGTACCTCGCATTTGAAACAGACCTGAATGGAAAGCCTCATGAGGGATAGAGGAACATATGTAACACAATCCTTTGTACTAAAATGTGTCCCCTCCAAAATTTGTATGTTGAAGGAGGTAATTAAGGTTAAATGAGGTCATAAGAATGGAGCCATAGGACTAATGTTCTTACAGGAAGAGATACTAGAGAGCTTACTCGCTAGGTAGACTCAAAGAGATCAGAGCACACAGCAAGATGGCGGCCCCCTGCAAGGCAGGAGAAGAGGCCTTAGAATGAAGCCCACCTTTTGAGCACCCTGATCTTGGACTTCCAGCCTCCAGAACTGTGAGAAATAAATTTCTGTTGTTCAAGCCACCTGGCCAGTGGTTTTTTAAATGGCGGCCTAAGCAAACTAACACACAAGAAAGCAAATGAGCGTATTTCAGAAGTGACCTAAAGTGAATACTGAAAAGTCGGCTGTTTTGTGGGGAGAAAATAATCTGAAGTGAACTAACAGGATCAGCCTAAATTACCTTTTTTGGTGAACTCTCTTGAGAGTACTGCTTATGGTGTAACTGTAATCATCGGTCCCAGTAAGGAAAGGCCAGATGATGTCCTGAGCTCAAACCCCGATTTAATGCCTTTTTTAGAGAGGAGGAAAGTAATGCTCCTAAAGACGAACAGTCTGCTAAGACAGACAGCTGGCAGATTGGCAGAGCCAGGAACTGATTCCAGGTCTGTCTGTCTGTCCGACCCCTGTGTGCAGGTACTCTCTGCCATACCCCTTTGTCTCTTGATGTTGTGGCCGTCCGCCCTGCCTTCAGCCCCTCCTCTATGGCATTTCAGCACTGACTTTCCATGTCACTTGCCATGATACAGTCCTCTATAATCCCTCCATTTCTCTAGATTTTTAGAAGCTTCCAGATCTTGCAAAGGTACAGCCTGCTTTGTGGTCTACTTGAAGTCAGGAACCCACATAGGAACAGTACACACCCAGTACCTCTTAGTGCTCACTAGTAGGTCCCTCCCTCTGTGTCTGCTCACTGTATTTGGAGGTGCCAGGGGGGTACCAGGAAGCATATATCAGGAGCGCGCATCACAGTACACAGAGTGGGCATGGCCTTGGCTCTGTACATTACTGGAAAGAAACCCAGGTCTCACTGCCATTCAGTTCCAGCGTCTTCCTATATGGTACCAGGAGCTGGACTACACAGATAGTACTGTCGCAGGATCGTTCCAGGCCAGATATCAAAATTTCGGGCATAGACCACTACCATTCATTCTTGCCACTGAAAGACCGAACCTGAAGGAGAGGCGCACCACTCCTAGAGAATATAACCAGATCGTCTGTCCATGAGATTCTTCAAATAGGGGCCTGGCCCGCTAATGAGAGAAGCTAGGGAAAATACAATCCTCTTTTTTTTAACAGTCCCAAACAAGCTCTTCAGTTTCAGGAAAGCAAAAAAAAAAAAAAAAAAAAACAAAAACAAAAACAAAAAAAAAAACAAAAAAAAAAAAACCTCGTCCTTCCCTGCCTAGCAAAATCCTTTCCATCTTCACGGTCCGGCTCAGAGAGTTCCTAGTTGGGCAGTCCCACTGCTTACTATGTGCTTGGCATATAATAACAGGTCCTCCTGAAATAACAGAAGAGTTCGAGTTCCTTCTGTGACGAGTGTATGTACCGGGGTCACTTAGGCTCACTGAGCCCCAGTGTTCTCAGGAGACTAGAGGATCTAAGGGATCCCTTATATTCCTTAAATTTGACCTTGACTATGCCAAGGAAAAGAATAAATCTCAGATACAAATGCTTTTTTTTAATGTTATGAAAACAAAACACCCAGTTTCCCATTTTTTTTTTTGATTTTTATTTTATTTATTTGACAGACAAATCACAAGTAGGCAGAGAGGCAGGCAGAGAGAGAGGAGGAAGCAGGCTCCCCACCGAGCAGAGAGCCCGATTCGGGGCTTGATTCCAGGACCCTAGGATCATGACCTGAGCCAAAGGCAGAGGCCTTAACTCACTGAGCCACCCAGGTGCCCCCCAGTTTCCCATTTTAAAATATATCCTTAGAATGGGGCACCTGGGTGGCTCAGTGGGTTAAGCCTCTGCCTTCGGTTCAGGTTGTGATCTCAGGTTCTAGGATGGAGCCCCACATCAGGCTCTCTGCTCAGCAGGGAGCCTGCTTCCCCCTCTCTCTCTGCCTGCCTCTCTGCCTACTTGTGATTTCCATCTGACAAATAAATAAATAAAATCTTTAAAAATTAGAGGCGCCTGGGTGGCTCAGTGGGTTAAAGCCTCTGCCTTCAGCTCAGGTCATGGTTCCGGGGTCCTGGGATCAAGCCCCACATCGGGCTCTCTGCTCAGCAGGGAGCCTGCTTCCCTTCCTCTCTTTCTGCCTGCCTCTCTGCCTACCTGTGATCTCTGTCAAATAAATAAATAAAATCTTGGAAAAAAAACTTTAAAAATAAAATATATATATCCTTAGATTATTTTACCTGCATGATAGAAAGGCCAGGCCAAAATTAAGTTACAGAGGGTAGATGTCCTCTCTGAAACCAGCATCAAAGAATATAGAAAACCCGGCTGAGAGCCTTCTTCTCCTTAGGAATGACATCGATAAAATGGACGTGGTATCTGAGCAAATTCTGTCGACTCTGGCTGCCAGAAAAGTTGAAGATGACAAAAAGAAGTTGACTGAATATAAAGAAAGGACAGAGGACAAGGTGATTGCTGAACAGACTGATGGACAAGGCACAAGCCATCTGCCAAGCCCGGGGGTCCGTGTCAGCTCTATTACATTACTTCTGTATCAGCAGATCACCTCATTTGCTGGCTAATCAGGCAGAATTAAATATTTGACATTATCTTTTGTAATCCTGCATGTGATCCGTTGAAAACCCAGGGCTCTAAAAATCTGATTGTAACTGCCTACCAGAAATGTCATCTTCACTTTGAGGAACTGGACCAGGGCCAAACACCAGGCTGTGTGTTCCATTTTCCTAAAGTACCTCCCACAGCCGGACCTGGACAGGCATGTACATGTGCCTAGTACCCACGTCTTCCGGGTCCTCAACCCTGCTTCAGAGCTCAGAGGCAGCTGGAGATTAAAAAGAGCCATGGTAGTGGAGAAGAGGGGCGTGGAGGTGGTGGTAGGATGTAGAGAAGAAAAAAAAAAAACTGTCAAAACCTCAGCAAAAGCCAAGAGAGCAAAATCTGAATCTGGATTTAGAGCCTTCTATGGGCGCTACCTAATTGAAAGGATGGGAAACAGTCCCTGTCCCAGGAATAAGGGCTGGGTGAAGGCTCCAGGAGCTTGCTTGGAGCTTCCTACCGCTATCTTCCCCCCCCCCCTACCCCCCCCCCCCCCCACTCCTCAAGCAGTGTGATCACAAGGAGGCAGGATGGCAGTCTGCGCCTTGCCCACTTGCTAGGATGCTACACTCGTGTCCTCCAGCGCAGAACTGCCAGGACTAGACTATGGTGCTTCTCAGGGGGTTCCAGTGTGTGAAGATGTTTCTTGGGTAGACCTGAAATTCAGAGGCAAAAAGAGCCAAACTGGAGAGCCCAGGGAGCTGGAGCCATGCCCAGTGCCCTCCGTGCCGGGGCCATAGCTGCTGACAGAGGTGACCAAGGAAATGAGAAAAGAGCCTTGGCAGACTTCTGTCTGCCTTGGTGTGAAAACATGTGTGTTGTAGGTTAGTGGTGTGTATACTTCGTGTATATTCCACACTGAGGATGTATATTCCACAATGCACTGTGTGAACAGACTGTTGGCGGCACGAGTGTCGTGCGTGCCTGTGTATGTGAGTAAAACGTACTGCTGCGGGACAGGGTGTAAAGGGCCTGGTGGTCACTCGCACTTTCCTCCTTCCATTCCTGTAAACATGATAGCAGGGCTCTGTACTGTGGTACAACCCTGAGAAAGGGACGAGATTTGGGGATAGAGGGGGCCAGAGGTTAGGTGAATTACATTTCCCCTGAAAGGGTCTCTAAAAACAAAGATTTATATCCTTTTCCTTCCTTTGGTCAAAACAAATGAAAACAGGTGCCTGGGTGGCTGAGTCGGTGAAGCCTCTGCCTTCGGCTCAGGTCATGGTCTCAGGGTCCTGGGATCGAGCCCCTCATTGGGCTCTCTGCTCAGTGGGGAGCCTGCTTCCCCCCGTCTCTCTGTTGCTCCCCTCCTCCTGCTCTCTTGCTCTCTCTATCTCAAAGAAATAAATAAAACCTTTTTTTTTTTTTTTTAAATGAAAACTAGGAAAAGAAAGATCACGGTTACATTTGCTAAGTGACTTCCCGTGACTGTCCTATTCCCAGTTAAGGACGCCATCTGGGTGGCTCGGTTGGTTAAGCATGTGCCTTTGGCTCAGGTCAGGATCTCAGGGTCCTAGGACACAGCCCGGAGTCGGGCTCCACACTCAGCAGGGAGCCTGCTTCAGGACTCTCCCTCTATCCCTCCCCACCCTGCTCATATTTGCATGTTTCCTCCTGCTCTCTCTCAAATAAATAAATAAATAAAATCTCCCCCCCCCCAATTTTTTTTAATTTTATTTATTTATTTGAGAGAGAGACAGAATGAGAGAGCAGGAGAGGGAAGGTCAGAGGGAGAAGCAGACTCCCCATGGAGCTGGTAACCTGATGTGGGACTCGATCCCGGGATTCTGGGATCATGACCTGAGCTGAAGGCTGTCGATTAACCAACTAAGGCACCCAGGAGCCCCCCAAAATTTTTTAAAAAAGAAAACGAAAACCATCTTCCTCTACTTAGTCAGCTCTTTTAGTTTTAGCATGTGGGAATCTAATTGTGTAGATTCCATTGTACGTGAAGTATCATTTACACTGACTGCTCCCCTCAGTTGTCCCAAGGCCAGTCAGGTTGCCTGTGTCCTCCCTTCCTTCCTCCTTTATAAACTGTGAAATGTTTCAATGACACTGAAAAGTATAGAGAACAAGATCATGACCACCCATGGACCCATCACCCAGCTTTGTTATTTCTTCGTATTTTGCTGGTTTTGCTACAGGTAGCTTTTAAGAAATAAAATGTCACAAACACAATGTGACCTCTTGGCTTAGGATGCTTAGTGCTATGAAGACGCAGCCTGTGTCTAAACCTAGCTTTTAGAAACACACTTGAGCAGAACAATAGGGTTGTTTTATTTTTTAAAGATTTTATTTATTTATTTGACAGAGAGAAATCACAAGTAGATGGAGAGGCAGGCAGAGAGAGAGAGGGAAGCAGGCTCTCCGCTGAGCAGAGAGCCCGATGCGGGACTCGATCCCAGGACTCCGAGATCATGACCTGAGCCGAAGGCAGCGGCTTAACCCACTGAGCCACCCAGGCGCCCAGAACAATAGGATTTTCTAAGAATTTCTCTTGATCTTTGCCATTCTGCAGTTTTACTAAAATGAGCCCGCATCTGAATTTATTCTCATGTATACTGTTCCTGACTCTGTTCTTCCCGAACCTCAGTATTTGTGTTTCTCTTCAATTCTGAACAGTTCTTAGGCATTCTCTCTTTTATTATTGCCTCCCCTACTTCCTCAATTGTCTGCGTCTGGAACCCCTAGAAGGTAATATATTACACCATCGCTTTTCTATTCATGTCTTTTAAAACTGCTGGAGAGAGGAGCGCCTAGGTGGCTTGGTTAGTTGAGCATCCCATTCGGTTTTTCCTCAGGTCATGATCTCAGGTCGTGGGATCGAGCCCAGTGTCAGGCTCCGTGCTCAGCTGGGAGTCTGCTTGGGATTCTCCCTCTCCCTCCCCTTATGTGCTCTTTTTCTCTCTTTTCTCTGTGTCTCTGTCTCTCTGTTTGTCTCTCTCTCTCTCTCTCAAATAAAATCTTAAAAAAAAAACAAAAACAAAAACAGGGCACCTGGGTGGCTCAGTGGATTAAACCGTCTGCCTTCGGCTCAGGTCATGATCCCAGGATCCTGGGATCAAGCCCCCCATCAGTCTCTCTGCTCATCGGGGAACCTGCTTCCTCCCCATCTCTGCCTGCCTCTCTACCCAATTGCGATCTCTGTCAAATAAATAATTAAAATCTTAAAAAAAAACCTGCTTAGAGAGAGAAGCCTGGGATCCTGAGGCTGCTTGACACCTTATTCTTGTTCCAGGGTCGATAAAACTAAAGTGACCTTGAGAACTGAAAAACTGTCCTTTAAACACAGAAAGTGACTGTCCTTTAAAAAACAGAAAAGACCCCTGTGAGACGTTATGGCAAAATGGGGTGAGAAGCACCCCGCTGTGCATACACTTACTCCGCACACTGTATTTTAATTTTCTGCACTGTAAACAGCAGGTGTGCACCAGTGTCGGAGGGCCACTAGTGTAATAAGACAGTCCCTGGTCCCAAAGAGCTGGAGTCTGGAGGAGTGTGTAGCCCACGGTTGAATGAGAAGTGCAGTGATGGGGACTGAGGAGCCCCGCTGGCCTCAGGAGCCTGTGACCCTGCTTGCAGAGGGCAAGGGAAGGTGAGCTGAAGGGTAAGTCAGCTTGGGGAAGGGTCACCCAGGCAGAGGCAGAAGCTCATGAAAGGTCCAGAGCCAAGAGAGCATGTCAGCATGGGTGCTTTTCAAGAAATTCTGTGTGGAAAGAGCTTACAGTACAACGAAGGATGGAAAAGAATGAAGCGCATCTGTAACAGGGACAGGTGATGAAGGGCTGCATTTGCCACAGCCGGAAATTTGCATGTTCCCCTGAGGGCGATGGGGAACCACTGAAGCGTTTAAGCAGGGATAGATCTTACCAGATTTGTACTCCTTAAAAGATTCAGATGGCTGCCTATAAAGAATAAGTTGGGGGACACCTGGGTGGCTCAGGTCTTGATCTCAGGGTTATGGGCTCAAGTCCTGTGTTCGAGTTCCACGTTGCACTCTAACTTATTCTTTAAAAAAAATAAAATAAAAAGAATAAACTGGAGATTACAATACTGGAGGCAGGGAGAACCACCCAGACTGTTGCAGTGATCTGTCTACTAACAGATTATGGCAGCCTGGACGAGGGAGGTGGCAGTGCAGATGTTCAGAAGTGAGTTTAAGAAGTCTTAAGAATTCGGGTGGTGGGGTTATGGACATCAGGGGCGCTGTGTGCTGTGGTGAGTGCTGTGAAGTGTATAAACCTGGCGATTTACAGACCTGTACCCCTGGGGCTAAAAATACATTATATGTTTATAAAAATTTTTTTTAATTATTAAAAAAAAAAAAGAAGTCTTAAGAATTCAGGGTTTCCCCAGATGGCTCAGTGGGTTAAAGCCTCTGCCTTCAGCTCAGGTCATGATCTCAGGGTCCTGTGATCGAGTCCCGTATTGGGCTTTCTGCTCAGTGGGGAGCCTGCTTCTCCCTCTGTCTGACTCTCTGCCTACTTGTGATCTCTCTTTCTCTGTCTAATAAATAAATAAAAGACTTAAAAAAAAAAAAGAAGTCTTAAGAAGTCAGAAACATAACAGTAGGTCATTTTCTTTAAAACAAAAGGATGTGGAGACCAAGTAAGATGCTTATTTCATGGGCAAAACCAATAGATCCTTCTACCAGCGTCAGTGATTATCAGCAACCTTTTTGAGCCTTGACTCACCTAAGGACCAAGACCTACTCCCAACAGAAACAGTATATCATTGGTGATTCCCCGCAGATGGCACAGGAAGACAGAGGTGTAGTTTACAGAAAATAAAATGAAATACCCAAGTGAACCCTGCATGCCCTTCCATTGAGCACGTCTGGCTGCCTGCCACCCCCACTTCGGGGAATCACTGATCTGTGCAACAGAGAAGCATCTGGAGCAGAAATTTATCCTTCACTTAAAGTAAAACAGCATGTGAAGGGAATTCTTACGTAACACAGTGCTGATTGGGGTATCTCCCCTACCACCTGCGCCTGAGACCCTAGCTTTCCAGGTAGAAACACAGCCTTCACCTAACTACACGCTCTCGCCCTGACAAAGGGCCCAATCAGTATGTGACAAATTTGGGTCGTGTGAAAAAACCCCAGGTATGGCAGCCAAGGCGCCCGCAGCTTGTTGTGACTCATCCACACCAGCCTTCAGCAGTGAGATTCTCAGAACAATTGTTCAGTTCCATCCTTTGCTTCCATGGTGTACAACTAGCCCGAGACCCGACAGTGAACCAGCAACTGTAAGGAACCAGAAACATTATAAATAACCTAGAGAACCCTTTTATAACAGCAACTGCCTACTGATTTTGTGGCCTAACAGCTCAAGCAGAAAAAGGATATAAATACGATATTGTGCAATGACTAATTACTCAAAATTTTGTGCATCAGCAGAAGTGGAACCTGTGGTTGGTGCTAATATTATCAGATGTCTTTACTGTTTAATAACCTGGTAGCTCTGTATTATGGAGCACGCGGTTTTCAGAGAGAACAATGATTTTATTTCAGGTACCTCTCACTGACATAAAAAAGCAGCTGTTAGAACATTACCATTTGGCAGAAAATGTTTTAGCAGAATCTTTTGTGAGATACTAAATCATATCGGATTAGCTGTTTTCTGTCTAGAATAGTGGCGTCACAAAGAAGAAAGATGGCTGACCACAGAAGGCAAGACCAGTCTTTAGAACCCGGTGAATCACTCACAGACATTTTAGTTGTAAGTGCCATTTACTCACCAAGATATAAAGTTATTTATATACAAAGCTTCCATTAATGTTGCCTGAAGAATGGGCCTTTTTTTATATTCCAGTTTTAGCTCACACTTTGGATTCTACTTTTCTCATTAATTCCATTCCAATAATGGAATTCTTTAAATTATAGAATAAATTAATCCAACACAGACATTTTTGGCCAGAATAGGGTTTTTTAACCAGGTTGAAGTCTCCACAGGCCATTCTCTGTGGCCAGCCATACCGAAGAGCAGTGAGGGCTGTGACTCAGAGTGGCACCTGAACCTGAACCAGAAGGGTGAGCTAGGGCAGCCACTGGGCTCCCTGGCTTCATGGCCCACCAGTCCTAGGCTGACGAGAGACCCTCACATGTTCTTCAGGCTGGTCAAGCACTGGTTGCTGTTCGAGGAAGGAAGCGATGTCATGCCTTGGCTGCTGGGCACAGCCAGTTTTAGCCAAACAGTATTATGCTCGAGCTGCTTTTGTGTAGTCATACAGATTCCAAAACATGTTTCACATTAAACTGGTAACTAGGGATGCCTGGGTCGCTCATTCGGTTAAGAGGCTGCCTTCGGCTCAGGTCGTGATTCCGGGGTCCTGGGATCAAGACCCGCATGGGGCTCCTTGCTCACAAGAAGCCTGCTTCTCCCTCTGCCTGTTGCTCCCCTGCTTGTTCTCGTACTCTCTCTCTCCCTGACAAATAAATAAATAAAATCTTTTAAAAATAAAACTGTGATAACTAAAACATAAAATTCTCCTCCTTTCTAAACCATCAAGCAGTGTATAAAGACTTTCACCTTATCCCCAAATCCCACTCCTGGGGTGGACTGTGTGACTGGGGAAAGATTAAAAATGGAGACTTTTCTGAGATGGCTGAGGATTGCTTTTAGGGCAGAGCCCAGGCTTGGGCTGAGAGTGGCATGAGGTACAGAAAAGGATACGGGGTCAGGGAGGTCTGTCCTGTATGTAATTTGGTAATTTGAGACAGTAGGTCTGCATTTTACATGGTCATTTTGATGCAAGTGCTAACTCAAAATAACTTCATCAAAATGCCCCATTTCGGGATATCTGGCTGGCTCCGCTGGTAAAGCATCTGACTCTTGGTTTAGGCTCAGGTCATGTTCTCAGCATTGTGGGATCGGGCCCCACATCTCAGTCTGCGTCTCTCTCCCTCCCCCTCTGCTTTTCCTCCTGTTCTCTCTCTCTCTCACTCTCTCAAATAAATAATATATTTTTTTAAATGCCCCATTTCATTATTGGTGTGACTGGCCAGCCCAGAAACATCAAAAACCAGAAACTGAGAGTAGATACTGAATCAATCAGGCCCCAGATGGAGCCAGCAAATGACTTCCGTCAACATGGACCGTTGGTTGACTTGGACCAGGAGCCATATAACACCAAAACTGGAGCCAGATGGGTCCGTGGCGCTGACCTCTGAGGGTGAACTCCACAACCAGTGTACAATGTCGATCAAATAGAATTGATGTGATTATTATAATCGTCCGTACTCTTACACATGATTGCCAAATACTAGCAGGGTACCAGTAAGTGAGGAATCTGGAAGTTCTGGGAGGAAGGCTGATAGAGTTTTTCTTACTCTCTTATTGTTGAATTTTAATCAGTGTGTTGAAAATCGAAAGACCGGTGTCATTTTTGAATACCATTTACAGTGTTTGGGGGCAGTGAGATACTACCTTGAACGTATATTGACCCCACCTTACTTTGGTTTTACACTCAACCCCCGATTGATCCCTCTCTATTTTCATCCATCTAAAGTAAAGATGGCTTTATCCCCCAAACCTCATTCCAGATGGAAATGCATAATTCAAGAGAAATACTGATGTCAAAGAAGAGAAGGCACACCAATTTGTGTCAGCAGTTGCTGTAAATTAAAGAGGAGTACAAGGAGAGTTTAATGTAATGTAGAATCGAAAATAAAATTAGAACGAATATTTAGGCAGTCCTCCGCCTCTTTTTTTTCCCTTCTGTGACACTAAGGATTGACTCCCAGCCTAAGTGCCTAAGACAGTTCATTTTTCTTGCCTGCTGGAATTTTCTTTCCCCATAACATGTTGCGTGCTTGCCTTTGGCATCCAAAATTAGATGTTTCACCTTTTCCATTCTAATCTCAACAGTCAGAGTAGGAAGAGTCCACGTTTTCTCCCCATCTTCCACACCCATCACGCTTGCAGCCCAGAAAGGACCTCTACTACACCTGTCTGACTAGTCAGATACCGTAAATAGCTATTAATTTTTCCCTGATACTGATTCATCCCTGGATGTCCCCTCCATGGTTTCTATTCTTTTCCTAAAGCTGGGAAATGAAAGAGTAACACACATCTCACACATGTACCACTGTGCCAGAGAAAAATTAGTACACATCTGAAAGAGTGAAATCCCCTCTAAGGTAGTGATCTTGGGAACCTTCACATTTAGTCCAAACAAACTGCCATGATTTAGAACCTTTTTGGAGTTCTTTAGTCGAATTTCCCTCAGGAGAGGTGGTGGTCTTTATGGCTGCCTACTATCTTGGCCAATGGTGGAATTCACTAGCTTCATCTCCCACTGTCATCACTAGACTTGGTTTTAAATGATTCTCTCTTTCCAGAAATAATTCCTTAGAATAATGGTTCTCAAAATGCAGCTCTGGACTAGCTATATCAGTATCACCTGGGAGCGTCTTCTGCGCCCTACTGGATCAGAAAACTTGGGAGTGGGTTTACTGGATTAGAAAACTTGGGAGTGGATTTACTGGATCAGAAACTTGGGAGTGGGCCCAGCAATTTTAACAAGTTCTCCAGGTAGTTCTGATGCTCCCTCTACTCTAGTTCGAGAACCAGTGACTTAGAAGATGAGATATCACCTCCATTGAAGATATTCAAAGATGTGCTACAGATTTGGAAAGGATTCCAAAGAAAAAGTTTTGAAATCTTTTTGAGCAAAGCTGGGGTCCATATACGGCCTCTCCAGAGGACCGCTTCCGCAGAGACCTACCTCAGCTGAGGCATCTACTTCCACCAGCCGGCTCTTTGACCTTGAGCAAGTTCTCACACTTGGCTTCTTACCTGGAAAATCAAAGACCCATCCTGCCTATGTCACAGGACTGTAACGAGACTCAAAGTGAATCACATCTGCAAACATGCTCTGGAAAGCATATTGGTATGCTACTGGCATTTCTGCAGATAGGATTCTGGTAATCTGAGCATTATACCAGGGCACAAGCTTAGAAAAAATTATAATTTCCTTGGTTATATCCACCTTTTTGTCTATATGACAACTGCTTCATCGTCTTAGTGGATGTGCCTAAGATTCTGCCATTTCAGCCTAGCTGTTCATCTGGTGCTAAGAGAGGGACACCCCTGCCTGATGAACGGCTACGAGGTCTAGAAAAATATAGCCGTTTTCAGACATGCTCTTTTCTGTGTGATGATTGATAAGGACGGACTCTGTGTGTGTGCACTGAAGCTCTCATAAGCAGAGCTTGTCACATGCTGGCAGCCGAAGGGTCTGGACTGAAACCACCCATTTCAGCACTATGCAAGGGAGTCATGACCTTCAAGAAGGACACTAAATGTCCGTTGCCACACAGTAATCATTGCAGAGAGGACCAAAAAGAAAATTCCTCAAGCAAACCAAATCTATAGAAACCAAGAGTTCAAAGCCAGACCAGTGAACATGTCTGTGCTGGAGAGTATGTGGTAGATTTTGCCTTAGAGATTAGCCGGGTTTTGCTTTTTGGTTTTTAAGACATTATTTATTTGAGAGAGCGAACACCAAATGGGGGAGAGGCAGAGGGAGAAGTGGACTCCACTGAACAGGGAGCCCAACGTGAAGCTCCATCCCAGGACCCTGAGATCATGACCTGAGCCGAAGGCAGAGCCACCCAGGTGCCCTTAGAGATTAGCCTTTACAAACACCTTCACCACAGGAATTCTTCAACAGCAAGCTCATGATCCATTTATCATTTCACTTTAAAACTTTACGGACTGTCCAGTGCACGTATCTGGGCAGGAAGTTAATTGTGTTGCCTTAGTGCTTGTTAGGAATGCAGTTTTCGCAACACAGAGCCGTTCCCACTAAACCAATGTCTACTTCACTTTTCACACAAAGTGCCAGCTAAAATCGAGAGATTAAGTATGAATCTAATTGGTTAAATGTGATTAAGTTATTGACTGATTATGCAATAATAAGCTATTGGTTATTTATAGAGTTGGAATATGAAATGATTTTGCTCAAAAATGTGTGCCTAGAGCTGACTTTCAAAAAAAAGGGGGGGGGTGTGTTTTGGTGGGTTGGCTTTTTTTTTTAAGATTTATTTATCTATTTATTTATTTGAGAGAGAACTGGGGGAGGGGCAGGGGGGACAGAAGGAGAGGGAGAGAGAGACCCAAGCAGACTCTGCGCTGAGCACGGAGCCTGATGTGGGACTTCATCTCATGACCCTGTGATCATGACCTGAGCCAAAACTGGACACTTAACCAACCATGCCACCCAGCCTCCCCAAAAGGTGGGTTTTTTTTTTTTCTTTTAATCGAATAGCTTATAAATTGTAGAGCTGGGAAAATACTGTGCCTATTTAAAAGACAGGGATAAAAATCATCAATACTTCACTGCATGTGTTTCATACTTGATTAATATGAAATAATAATCAGTTGAAATACATTAATAAGGCAGGAAATATTGGCTCTCTCTTAATCACACAGTGTTTTAAAAGCTAACTATCTCAGCCTAATAGTTAAAATTCAAATGTAATAAACAAAGGTGGCTAATTGTTGAAGCCACAGTCATGGACATTTATGACATAATGATTTGCCCGAGTTCTCTACAGGTTTACTTAGAATAAAAATCAGTAGCTCTTACACAGTTGTGATAAGGAAGCTGGATTCTCTCCGTCCATCTCAATGCTTCTAAACTGATCTGGTTAGGGTGGCCAGAAGGCTGAGGTTGGAAAGGATGTGATCTCATCCTTATGATGTCAGTATGCGCTGATAAGAGAAAATAGAGATATTCAGATCAGCTGTGACATGGGACTCTTGTGTAAGCATCATCCTATCTCGTGGTATGCTTGTCAGACTCACTGGTGTCTGCCTCGGGAGAATCTTTACACTTTCCTACCTTGGGAAGATAGGCCAGGTTCCACCAGTTCTAATCTCCTTGGAAAGTCCTCACTCTGGGTGTGAGGCTTGCCCAGGGCCCACTGGGGGCCATGGAGACCTGACTGAGGCTCAGGAGAGGAACTGGCTGGGAGAGGTAGGGGTTTTGGCTCAGCAGAAAGCAACCAGGGACTACCACACCTGTCTAGTGTGCCTTGCAGTTTTGAAATTGGTTAGGACATTTTTTTTAAAAGATATATTTATTTATTTTAGAGAAAGAGGGTGTGGGGAGGGGCAGAGGGAGGAGGAAAGAGAAACTCAAGCCAACCCCGCGCCGACGGTGAAGCCTGACACAGGGCTTGATCTCATGACCCTGAGATCATGACCTGAGCTGAAATCAAGAGTTATACACTTTACTGTGCCATGCAGGCACCCCTGAGTCAGGCTTCCTGGCGCACCAGCAGATCCTAACGAGGCCACCACTGGCGTGTTCTCAGGGACACGAGGCTGTACTTCAGGGTTTCTCAGCCTGTCTGTGGTAATCACCGCCCACCCCAACTGAGCCTTTTAAGATTTTTTTTTTCCTATTTGTCATCTTCTCCCATGAAATTTTAGTACTACAGATACTCTCTCTTTCTAGGTAGAGAGAGACATTTACCTACCGTCCTCCAGAGAGCCACAAATCATTGTAATATCTAAAAAAAAAATGTTTCACCACACCCCCCTCCCCACCACGCAAGCCTGAACTTTCACCCCGTTGGGGAGGGGCCGCCCCAGTTGAGAATGCGCGCCCTGGATGGAATGAAGGGTCAGGCAGGGTCAGGCACGGCCTCCCTCTCTCTCTCTCTGCTCATACTCCGAGTGCGTGGTGAGGTCAGTCCCGTAGGGAGGACGGATCAGGTGGCCCAGTGGCCATCACTAACCAGGATGGGCCCCGACTTCAGATGCCAGCACAGCTAGAGGAGTGTCCTCCAAAATCACGCTGTCCCTGTGCCATCTGTTCAGCCCGCCTGCCCTCCTCCAGGCTCTGCCACCACATCCTCCTCCCGGGCAGCAGCCCTCTGCCCGGTGGCTGGCTTGCTGGGATGGAAAGCGGAGTCTTCCATCATAAGCCACGGTGCTGGCGGAGGGGACCCCCACGCACTGCCCTCCAGCCTCTCCCCGCTGTAGGCTCCCCAGCAGCCTCACCCGTTGCTCTCCCTGTGTTCCTTCACCCCAGGTGAAAGCAGAACGTTGGCCAGGTCTCCCCAGTCTTACGCTGACTGCAAGTACCTTTACCCTCTTCCCGTTACATTTCCTTCATTTCCTCTTCCGGCCTCCCTGAAGGTCTCCTAAAACATCTCCCTACCTCCCCCCCCCCCCGAGGAGCGGATATCCCAGACCCCAGCAGCTACAGGCGGCCACTACTAGAACTCTCAGCATCCTGGCCTCCCTCACAATTAAGAGCCGCAGGACACGGGCTGCTGTTTCTTCCTGGCTGTGAGAGCGACCTGCAGCGTCAGGCCGGTCACAGCACACACTCCTTCCCCTAGGAGCCTTGGGTCATGCCCTAGGATCACGGCCCTCTTTGTCCCTTAGAACCCTTGTCTGGTCATGGGCTTTCATGTCGAAGGGATCCCCTTAACAAACAAAGGGGTCCTCGGAGATGATGCCATCTACTGCTCCACCCCCACCCCACCACCACCTCGTGGAGCACCTGCTCTGCCAGGCGCTGGGCGAGGCCCTTCCTATACATTCTCTCATTCAGCATTTACAGTCGCCCTACAAGGGAGGGTCCCATTGGACAGACAGTCACAGAGAAAGTGGAGGAACTTGCCAGGGTGCTGAGATCAGGACATAAACTCGGGTCCATGTTGATTCCAGATCATTGACTGCATTGTCCCAGCTGAGAAAACACGTTCCCAGTTGAGAAAACCATTTTCCTCAGCTATACCCAGCGGGGCTCCCCTGTAGGTATAAAAATGCTGAATTAGCCATTCGTAGAAGATGACGCATGGCTAATAAAAAGGCAGGACTTAAAACCGCGTTTGTTTGTTCCCTCTGTCCTGCTTCCCCAAGGGTCACAACACAAGGGCTCTCGCCAGTCCATGATGAGCCCGTGAAGGATAGAGTGACTTGTACTTCCCCAGGCCTGCCAGAGGTTCCTGCCTCAACCCTCTGCAGACAGGAGCGAGGCAGGAGCCCATTCTCAGAACATGGAAGCAGGAGCAGAGCAGGACTGGCCCCCACGCTAGCCTGAGGGTGAGCCATCTCAGCGTCCCTGTGGCCCTGGCGGCCTGGGGGCGGACAAGGCAGGGATCCTGGCAGGCGGGCCTTGTTCCTTCTCTCTTTCCTGAACCCCTTGCGGTAGTTCTTTCTTGAGAAGAAATGGTGCATTGATTTGGGATTTAGTCATGTTTCTTCCCATCTGCCTTTTCCCTGGCCTCTAAAACCACAAGCCTGGCTGAGGAATCCGGGTCCACAGTGTGAGCTTTGAATAGCTTTGTGTAGGGAGAGGTTCTGAAAAGAAAGGAAAGTGGTATCTGCTCGTCAGATGGAATGTGTTAAGCCATCGAGGAAGAATGCGAGGGTTTTAGCTCTTAGGGTCCATCAGCAGTTCGGGTGATGAGTCACTCAGCGTGGGGACGGATTCCTGAGAAATGAAGCCTCATGATGACATCATTCTTGCAAGATCGTCTGGGATCTGTGGTAGCCGCCTGCAAGTTCTTACCTTGGGGATTTTCATCACACGGGTTTTTTCCCAACCACACTTAATACCCATCCTGCCTTCTAACTCATCCACTTGTCTATCGGCTAGAATTTTCACGGGTCTGTCTCACTGTCATGCCTGCTCCAGGGCATTCTTGGGACAGCGTGTGCTCCTCTCCGGATCACTCAGCACCCGTCCTCCTGACAGTTCTCCCTTCAGTCGGCGGTGAGCCCGGCGCCGTGCTAGTCTGAGGGGATGAGGGCCAGGGAGGAGGGCAGGAGCGTGTGGGGGGGCACCCACCCAGACTCAGGGGCTCGGGGAAGACACCGCGCTTTGAAGGTGGTGCCAGTCAGTAAATACATGATGACTAAGTTAATAGCTCGGTGGAGTCTTGGAAGATGGGTAGGAGTTCATCTAGGGAAGAGTCCAAGTGAGATATTTCCGTGAATGAAGACCCAAGGTTCCGTAGGTGAATAGGAGGAGGTTAGAGACGAAACTGGGCACGTGTCCTAGGGAGCCTCGTGGACTATGCTGAAGAGCCAAGATTGTATCCCGAGGAAGATGAGAAACGTTCAAAGGGCTTGGGCGTGGAGGTGAGGTGGCCAGATTTACAGCAGTCTGGGCTGTCAGGGGGACTAGTCGGGGGCTTAATGCCGTCCTCTGGAGGTGACGTGAGCATGAAGCAGGGGGATGCGAGGGGGAGTGGAGGTGAGAGTTGAGAAATATCCAGGATATAAACTTGGCAACTGAGTGACTCATTAGTTCTGTGGGAGGGCGATATCCAGAAGACCCCCAGACTCTCGGTGTGGGAAAGATAAGGGGCCCCGTGCTCAGGCCGAGGTGCGAGCTCTGTTGGGGCATGCCGAGTTAGGGGAGGCTGCGGGGGACAGGAGCCTGGTCGAGCAGACTCCCGCGTAGCTGGATACACGAATCCAAAGACAGAGGACAGTGCGCACTGAAGATGCTGCCTTAGGGCTCATCGTGTTCACAGCAGCTGAAGGTAGAGCTACACAACAGCAGAGGCCCCCTGGACATTATGGGGAAGGAGGAGGACAGTGGGCCAAGGACAGAAGCCCAGGGTGTGCCGCTATTGTTAGTGCAGGAGAAGGGCCCCCTGGTAGAGACAAAGAAGAGTCGGAGACACGGGACCCCGGAGCGTTCCTTGCTGCTCTGTGTTTCTCCCTCTCCTGAACCTTCCACTGCAGCCCCCCTGGCTGTCCTCATCCTCATAAGTAAGCTCCTTCACAGCCTTAACTCTCCAGAGAGCGTTCACAGGTCAGAGCTGCTCCTACCCCACGCCCGTTTGCTGCAGCCTCCAGCCGGCCCCCGGCCCCTCCTGCAGAGATGTCCTGCATCTTCGAGGCTCGAGGCTCGTGCAACTCACTTACACTGCCTGAGCGTGCTGTTGAGCGACACCCCCTTTTCCTCTCCACCCCGCTGCTGCCATCCTGTCAGATGACTTCAGTGCTACGAGGGGGAACCATCAACGAGTCTCATAGTTCCCAGATGCCCTCACTTCACCTCTACCCCTCCCCTCCAGCCTCCCACTCCCAGGAGACTCCCAGGAATGGTTAATGCCTGCCGGGCTTCCATTACAGGGGCCGACACCCCACATCCTGCTCTCTGGGCCCAACCAGCTCTCTCACCTCTTACCTCACTCCTGTCACTGCCCTGACCTGCTGACTCCCTCCTGACCTCCCCTCCTTCCTTAACCAGGTTAGACTCTCTGGCTGTTCATCGCAGGTGGTGCTTCCCGAAACCTTAAGCTTTCTCCGCACTCCCACTCTCCCCCACACCTGACGAGGGCAACACAAGGTCACCGTCTCTTCTCTGCTCCTGCCCCAAGCACACCGAGGAAGTTGGGACCCCGGACAGAGAGACAGCATTAGACATTCACCGTCTCCACTTTGTCATCTTCATCCTTCTTCAGAGCTACAGAAAACCTAAGCTTTCCCATGGGGAAGCAGGAAAATCCAAGCCGTGGCCAAAAGCCCGCTCTCTGTCTCCCAAAATAGCTTCTCCACCTGCTCTGTGGCTGAATCTCCACACAGATGACCTCGGTACGACTCCTGACTGCCCTTTGCCACCTTTATTCCTCCCTCGGGCCAGTGACTTAACCTCCTCGAATCCTCGTTTCCTCAGCTTTAAAATCAGGACCCTGTGGTGACGTTGCCGACCTCTGGGGCACTTTGTGCAAATTAGAAGAAGGTGCCCCTTTGGCCAAGCATACAGCGTGATGAGCTGGGCATGGCCTGCGGACCACAGTCCCCGGCCCCTCACCTGGGCACCCTGGTGCAGTGCCGCCTTGAATCACGGGACACGGGGCCCCAACCACACCCACCTCTCCACTGGGCCTTGGGAAATATAGGCCATCCCAGGCACAGCACCGAGCCAAGAGCCTCACTGCGCAGAACCTCAGACAAAAGAGTTAA
This sequence comes from Mustela nigripes, assembly GCF_022355385.1. Classification (NCBI taxonomy): domain Eukaryota; kingdom Metazoa; phylum Chordata; class Mammalia; order Carnivora; family Mustelidae; genus Mustela; species Mustela nigripes. The sequence goes on along the minus strand of NC_081563.1, from coordinate 22,197,060 downwards.
CGCAGCCCACTTGGACTTGGAGCAATGTGTGGGCATGCTCTGCCGGGATGGCGCCAGCGGCCATCTTCAGGCACTGGCTGCCCACTCCATGAGGTTTATCAGTGGGCGCCCATTTCTCTTCAAGAGAGCGGAGCCCTGAGAGACCGGAAGTGAGCTGGGAAGTGAGGGAGCAGAGCCATGGTCATAGTCAAGGGCTCTGGGCGGGCAAGGGGCAGTGCGAGGGCGTAGAGAGTGGGAGAGTTGGACAGAGGAAGTGGTCAGAAGGGAAGGAGAACAGAAATGAGTAACAACCTCCCAAGGGCAACATTGCCTCAGGCACTGGACCAGAGGCTGCCCATCCCAACTCTAGGGTGCTGCCCTCGGGAGCTCCCACCTCTCAGATGCTCCCCTAGGGGCCCCCTCACTAGCTACCCATGACTGTCACGCTTCCTACCCCACCAGCCCCGCAGAGTACTGGGCCCCTCCACCTGCCCACCCCCCTGGAGGGCTCAGGTAGGCCGTAGGGCATGTTTTGCTGTCCTTTCACTCCACTGCTAGTCCTTCTGCCTCCATGGATGCCGCAGACCAGAATTTCTCCAAACCCAGGAGTGTGAAGGCCCCGTCCACCCTGTAAGAGTGGCTCTTCCTTAAGAGGAAATCATTGTGCAAAGGCAGCAAATAGTAGCCACCTGGGTATTTTTATGGAAGAAAGATGAATTATGCCATCACCCCTTCTGGCACAGAAATAATTTTCAGTAAAAGGTTAAAACCGTCATGTTGTATCAATGAGAACTGTTCCATTATTCCAAGAATGATTGATTGGAAAGTACTTTCCTTACAGGAAAGTCAAAGTGATACAATGCAGCTTCCACTTTTAAAGCACTTTCCATTAAAAAAAAATCATACCAATGTATAAAAATAGTTATACTGAAGATGTGAATCAACAGCCGAGGAATTTATTGGCACTTGAAAGCCCTGTGATATAAATAGATTCAACAATGAGAATGAATCTCAAGTAACTCTGGGCTGTAGCAACCTAACCTCCATTTTCACGGACACAAAAGAAAGTCACATGTAGTTCAGCGCATCCTCGTTGGCCACCTTGGAAATGAACACAGTGGAACGAGGTCCAACAGGGCAGGTCAACTCAAAGCACTGGGGGAGGCAATGGGAGAGACAGAGGGGACAGAGACAGGGCCTCTGCCCTCCAAGAGTTTTCAGATTGTCCCAGACTGTTGGCCTGTACACGACACAGCCACCAGTACCGTGTCTTGAGGGAAGGGCAGAGGAATAGGAGATAGAAGCGAGAGAGCTTCTTTTTAACTTGGTGATTTCCTTCCTTTTGCCCTCGCTATGCTTCCCACAAACAGTCACTCTGTGGTGTAATGTCAACAGAATATGGAAATCAGCTGGGTCTGGGTGCAGACTGCCACTTGCCAGCTGTATGACCCCGGACGAATTATTTCATGTCTCTAGGATTTGGCCCCGCAAGTGTTGCAGGGGGCAAGGGCCTGTGGTTGTAAAGATGAAATGTCTCATGTGTGTATGTGAGCACCGAGCTTTGCAGCTCCTTGCTGTGGAGCACACAGTAAACGTTCACTCCCTTCCTTACGCTGCCACTCCTCTGTGAAGGTTAAGGAGTACTTAATTTTTCCACCCCTTTCATGCTTAAATTTCAAAGAGCTTTTCCATCATGGGATATGATGGGATTTTCAAGGTAGCTTTTGCTGATCTTCGTGGTTTGGAGTCGATGGCCCCTGTCCTCCAAGGGCTTCCCTACTTTGCTATGTTTGGGGACTCAAGAGGCCCAATAGGTGCCCTCTTTGCAAAGAAGAACAAGCAACACCCACCCCACCCCACCTGGGACCAGGGCAGCTGAGAAGAGGCCCATAGGCAATCATTAATGGAGCATATATTATATATGAGCACATATTGTAGAAGGGTTGTGTAACTCTGAGGAATCAAGGAAAGAACTAGACAAGTTTTCTGATCTCCCATAAGACTTCCACATATGGTGTCATCTCAGTCGAGGCTCTTGGATCTTGGTTGGAAACAGCAGTCCAGTTGTGATCCTAGTACGGGACCCTGGATGCCATCACCACAGGGCTAGGCAGCCCTGGGTACCATCTCGGACCTCAGTTGCTCTGCAGTCACTGTCACGACCAGAAAGTTCCTCCCACTCCCCTGGAGTTTCAGGTAGATATCACTGCCCAGTTCTTCACCGCAAGGGAAACTTCCTGGAGGAGATGACGACGAGATGGGGGTTCTCGATGCAGGAAAGAGCGCCTCTCAATTCGGTTCAGATTCTCAATTCAGTTGGAGTCGATGTCCACTTAATTGAATTAAGAGAAAGGAAAATTATTTGAGGCTAAAATTGGCCCATTTGTAAATTCACAAAGAGTGACTGATGAAATTTTACTAAAGAAGTTTTAAAAATCAACTTGGATTACAAACTTTAAAATGTCTGCTTACCTAGGTAAAACTGACAAGTCATTGTAGGCCTATATACCCCACAGAGTTTCTCCAGTGATTAGCATTTTGTCACATTTGTTTTACTGCTGCCTCTCAAAGTACACAAATGTACTTTTTTTGGATAAGTCATTTTGAGAGTAGGTTGCAGACATCGTGACTCGACACCTCTTATGACTTCAGGAGAGATCTCCTGAGAACAAGGACATAACAAAACTAAAATATAATGATCAAATTCAAGAAGCTTAACACTGAAATAACCTTATATGCATAGTCCAATAATGTCCCAAAAGTGTTTTTTATAATCTTTTTGGTCCAGGAGGCAATCCAAGAGTTTGTATGGCTTTAAATTGTCAGGCTCTTTTAGGCTCCTTTAATAGGAAACGGGTCCTCAACCTTGTCTTTCACGATACAGATATTTTTTTTTGAAAAACAGAAGTTCATTGAAAAGCACAAGTTCATTGTTTCGTAGCATTTTTCCCCATTTAGGTTTGTCCAGGCTTCCCCATGATCTGAGTTAGGTGACGCATTTTAGGCAGGAATACTACACAAGTGACATTATGTCCTTGTCAAGGCCCCCCATCGGGGAGCATGCGATGGCAGTTTGTCTCATGATTGGTTTGTTGCTCACTTGGTCAAGGTGGTGTTGTCCAGGTTTCTCTGCTAGACCTTTATTGGTTATGAATAGGCCATCTGTATGGAGATACTTTCAAACTTGTAAATATCGTATCCTCATCAAACTTTTATCCAGTAGTTTTAAAAGCATCCATTGATGATTCTTGCCTGAATCAATTATTAGTATGATGGTTGCAAAGTGGTGATTTTTCAAACTTCTGTATTTACTAATTGATGTTCTACTTTAAGGAAGAGTTTTTCCCTTCTATGTTATTTATTTTTTCATTTATCTACTTAAAATCAGTATAGACTTGTGAATTCAATTTTTTTTAAGATTCATTTATTTATTCAGGGTTGGAGGAGTGGAGGTTGAGGGAGTCCCAAGCAGACTCCACACTGGGCACAGAGCCTGACTCAGAGGTTGATCTCATAACCCCAAGATCATGACTTGAGCCAAAACCAAGAGTCCGATCATTAACTGACTGTGCCATCCAGGCACCCAGGACTCATGGATTCTTTTTTTTTTTTTTTTAAGATTTTATTTAATTATTTATTTGACAGAGATCACAAGTAGGCAGAGAGGGAGGCAGGGAGAGAGAGGGAAGCAGGCTCCCCGCCGAGCAGAGAGCCCAATACAGTGCTCAATCCCAGGGACCCTGGGATCATGACCCGAGCCAAAGGCAGTGCTCAATCCCAGGACACTGGGATCATGACCCGAGCCAAAGGCAGAGGCTTTAACCCACTGAGCCAATTTTCAAGTGATTGTTAACAATTTATCGCTTATCCATCCCTCCTATAAATTACCTCTACATTTGTGGATAGGTCAACTGCACTGCACGGAGATTTCTTTTTTTACATGGACTTGAACATTTAACCTGCACCCCACTCTTTACAAAGGCAGAAAGGAAATTAAAAACTGAACTTTTTATGGGGATTTTTGGTTGAATACATAGGTTATCAAAGCAATTTTAAGTAGCTGTGGCAAAATTAATACGCGGAAAAGACACAAGGCCCTGTGCAGGCCCTTCGAAAGAAAGGAAGGAAAGGGGTTTTGCAGGAAGACATGAGAAGAGAGTGGCATGATCATACTTTATGACTGGACACAGAAAGGGGAGCGTGGCAGGACAAAGTCGGGGGGGCGGGGGGCGAAGGGCAGGGCGATGGAATGAATAGGGGAGTGAGGTGGAAAGGTTAAGTTAAAGTAGCACCATGAGTTCTGTGAGTTGAATTTGGGTCAGAAAACTGCGAAGCAAGGAATGACAGATTCACAAAATCCCTATGAGATAGTAATGGTTTCATTATTTGTGAGAAAACTAAGTCACAGAGAAATTACATTAGTTTTCCCAATGTCACAGAGCTGGTAAGTGGCAAAGCCAAGATTCAAATACAGATCTGACTTCAAAGCCACACCGCTAGAAGAGAAACATCTACAGAAGAACGGAGGTGGAATTAGGGCTCACGATGTAAGGCCTGATAGGTTCCTATATGCCAATCATAACACTTAATTAACCCTGGCCCACAGTAAGTCTCAAAAATTATCCCAACCATGCACTTTAATCAGCAATAAACCATCCCCCAACCCTGCCTATATAAAAATCAGCTTTATTGAAATATCATTTTCACACATAAGATTTCACCCATTTTAAGTGTATGATTCAATGAGTTTTGACAAATGCAGAGTCATTTACCCACCAATCATAGTTACAGAACTTCCTATCACTCCAGAAATTTCCCTGTGCAGCCCCTGTGGAGTTGATATTCTCCAGCACCTGGCCTGCTTTTTGTTGATATACATATGCCTTTTCTAGAATTTCATATAAATGAAACCATGCAAGATAGTATGTAGTCTTTTGTGTCTGGCTTCTTTCACTTAAGATAATGCTTTTGAGATCCATCCATGTTGTATAAGCAATTTTTTCCTTACTGTTGCTAAGTAGTGTTCCCCTCTGTGGATGTACCACAGTCATCTGTTCAAGGACATCTGGATCATTTCCAACCTGGAGCGGTTTTAAAGCTCCTATAAACATTCACATGCAAATCTTTATGTGCATATGTTTCCATTCCTCTACATAAATACCTAAAAAGGGAAATGCTAGGCTATATGATAAGTGTTTGCTGAATGATGGAAGAAACTGCCAAAAACTATTTTCCAAAGTGTCTGTATCATTTTGCATTCCCACAACAGATAAGAATTCCAGCTGTTCCACTGGAACAAAAGTCAGTATTTTCAGTCTTTTAAATTTAGCCTTTCTAATGGGTATGTAGTATTATCTCATTGTGTTTTTAGTCTGCACTTCCCTAATGTTTAATGATGTTGAGCATCTTTTTATATACTTATTTGCCATCATCTATCTTCTTTGATGAAGTCTCTGTTCAAATTTTTTGCCAATTTTTATTGGAGTTTTTGTCTTTGGGTTTGCACTATTGAAATATAAGAAGGCTTTATCAGATATATGGGTTTAAGATTTTATTTATTTGAGACAGAGAGGGAGAGAAAACAAGCAGGGGGTGGGCAGAGGAAGAAGGCGAGGGACAAGCACACTCCCTGCTGAGCATGCAGCCATGCAGCATGGACACAGGGCTCAGTCCCAGAACCCTGAGATCTTGACCTGAACCAAAATCAGATGTTTAACCAACTGAGCCACCTAGGCACCCCATGAGAGATATGTTTTACAAATATCTTCTCCCAGTTCATGGCTTGTCTTTTGGCATTCTTTTAGTTTTAAATCTTGATAAAGTCAAATTTATCAGTTAAGTGTTTTATGCTTCTGGTATCTTAAGAAATCTGCCTGACACAGGGTTACAAATACTTTCTCCTCTATTTTCGTCTAGATGTTTTGTTGTTTTAACCCTTATATTTGGGTCTCTGGGCCACTTGGAGTTAATGTTTGTGTATGGTCTGAAGTTGCATGTTTTTCCATGTGAATATCTTCATAAATCATATCATATCATATCATAAATCAGTATGATTCTTCCAGCATCATTTGTTGAAAATGTTATCCTTCCCTCCACTGAATTACCTTGTTAAAAATAAATTGCTGGTGTATTTACAGACTCTCTTTCTGTTCAAGTGATCTAAGTGTCTATCTTTACATCAGTATCTCCACTGTCTGATTACTATATCTTATGGTAAGTCTTGAAATCAATTTACATCTTCCAACTTTGTTCTTTTTCAAAATTGTTTTATCTACTGTAGGTCCTTTGTATTTCCATATAAATTTTAGAAATCAGTTTACCAATTTCTAAAAATTTCTAACTTGGGATTTTTTTATTAGAATTACACTGAATCTTTGCATCAGTTTAAGAAGAACTGGCATGTTAACAATATTGAGTTTTCCAATTCATGAACATGGTTTATCTCACCATTTATTTGTTTTCATTAATCTCTTTTACTTTCCATAGTAAGTTATAAATTTTGCACATATTCATTCATATTGCAGATTCATTTAACCCTAAATAATTCATATTTTTGATGCTACTTAGTGGTGTGTTTTGATAATTAAAATTTTTTACTGTTCATTGCTGCTATATACAAATACAGTTGATTTTTTTATACTGACCCAGTGTCCTATGACCTTGCTGAATCTACTATTTCTAGTACTTTTTTGCTGAATTTCTTAGGATTTTTTATACCATCTGCTAAGAAAGAGTTTTACTTCTTCCTTTCAAATCTGCTTGACTTTTCTTTCTTTTCTTATCTTATTGCACTGGCCAGCAATCCAGTATGATGTCAAATAGAAGTAATGAGTATAGACATCCTTGATTTGTTTCCAGTATGAAGGGAAAATCATTCAATCTTTCTCATTAAGTATGATGATAACTGCAAATTTTTCATAAATGCCCTTTATCAAGAAGATCAGTTTATACCTTCTGTTTCAAATTTGTTGAGTTTTTATTATAAATGGATGTAGAATTTTTTCAAATGCTTTTTCTGCTTCTAAAATTATCAAAGGCTTTTAATTCAGCAAACTACACTGATATTTTAATGTTAATAAGTTTTAAATGTAATTAGTTTTAATGTTAAATTAATCTTGCATTCCTGGGATAAACCCTATTGGTCATGAGATGCATGCGTGCATACACACACACACACACACACACACACACACACACACACAGTTTACTAAACTTTTTTTAAGGTTTTTGCATCTAAGCTTATGAGAAACATTGATCTGTTTTGTCTTTTTGTTTCTTGAATTTCTTTTTCGGGACCTTTGCAGTCTCTACATACACAGTGTATGGCACTAAGAATGAAAGGAAATCAGGTTGTGAAAATCACTGTTGCCTAAATAATGCCTCCAACACACACAGTTTCACCCAACACTGTGTTTCCCTGGCTTTGGCTATAATGGGAAGCAATTTAAATCATTTCAATAGTCTTTTCAGATATATGTACAATGTGTTTTATACTTTGCTAAAGATCTTGTCTGCAGCTAAATAGCCCACTAGACAACAGGATTATATAAAACTGATTTCTGGCAGTGATGCTAGAATGTTTCCCCGCAGCCCTGTGCCTTTGCACTGGTTAGGCTACAAGTTAAATGTGAGAGAGGTACAGAAATATGACTTACCTATTCATAAAATATTTTTATTCTCCTAAGGTTTTTTTTGGAAAACTATAAGCTTATAATAAGCTTAAGCAATAATTTAAAAGATACATAAAAAAGAAAATACTGCCCCCCTTCCTTGTAAAGAAGAAAACCAAATATTAACACTGTTGCTTTGCTCTGCTGTAAACTAATGAAGGGCAAGAGCCATGTCTCTCTCCATTGTTTCCACCAGGAAAGAGTAATATAAACAATTGCAAAGCATCTAGATGGTGCCTGACACATTCTGGGCCCTCAGAAAACATTTATAGGAGGAAGGAAAGTGTTGAATTCACACCTGCGTTACTATGACTCCTTGGCAAGTTTAATACTGACTGCTTTATCTGTGTAAACAAGGGGAAATGTCATTCTCCTTAAAGCCATTCACTGTCTCATGCGCTCACTCTGTTCCTTCCTCCTCCTGTGTCTTTGTTCCTTGAGGCCTCCTTTCTCTATAAATCTGTCTCATCTGGAAGAGCTCCCTTCTTCAAGGAGCTGTCTTCAAACTCTTTATTAGGATCCAGTAACATTTACAAACTCTGCCACACTACTTAGCATTTAATCCACAATGGCTTCTAACCCTTTAGTAGCACCCGTCACTGTCCTGGCCATAGAGCTCATTGAATACTTCTGTTGCAGCTGGAACAATCTTGCGTGCCAAGGCTCTTCATGGCTGAAGGAGAGCCTCAAGATTTGTTATGAAAACCCCTGGGTGTAAGGAACAACAAACTGGGAAAAACTAGAAAATGACCCTGAAAGCTATTAAATACCAGAATGATTTTTGTTCAGTGAATACATGACTAGGTATTACCCTGCCTGAGGCGGAAGTCAACAGACTTTGGGATTTTCTATTTCTATGGGTCCATATATGTACTTTACCAACTCAGACCTTTGGAGCTTCAGAGAAAAGGGAGAGAAACTGTTTTGTCCCTATAGTTAGTTTGAAAATAATATCTGAATAGCTCTCACCACGTACTGCATCCAGTAATTCTAGGACAAAAACAGGAAATATATAAGATGAACCTGGAGCATTTTATAGTATCAGAAAGTAAAGCACTCAAAAAACAAAGCAATGGGAGTATGTCAAAGGGACATAGGAGCCAACTGAAAGAGCTCCCTATGGCCAAAGCTGGAACAATCTGAGCAATAAAATAATTATAGTACGGGGTTATAGCCCAAAATACAAAATATTTTTTAAAGACCCATGAGTTCATTCAGATATAATTAGGTGACTGAATAAATGCAGAGGAGGGGGAGACAAATTTCCCATAGAGAATTCCAGATAATACTCTTATCCCTTATCCCTTAAGCATGGACTACACTTCGTGACTTGCTTCCAAAGAGTACAATATGAAAAGACGGAGGAAAGTAACTTTACAGTGGAGAAACCTGGCAAAGACTGCCTTAGCCAAGTAATCGAGATGAACATTCTCGAGTCTTCTTGACAGTATGTGCCCTTGATAAATGGGATGAGAGAATGACACATCACCTCTGTGGTCTTCCTCCCAAAAAACCATAACCACAGCCTAACTATGAGGAAAACAGATTCCAACTGAGGCACATTCTGCAGAATTATCTGACCAATCCTCAAAACAATCAAGGTCAGGGCACCTGAGTGGTTCAGTCGTTAAGCGTCTACCTTCGGCTCAGTCATGATTCTGGGGTCATGGGATCGAGCTCCCCATCCGGCTCCTTGCTCAGCGGGAAGCCCGCTTCTCCCTTTCCCACTCCCCCTGCTTGTGTTCCCTCTCTCACTGTGTCTCTCTCTGTCAAATAAATAAAATCTTAAAAAAAAACCAAACTATCAAGGTCATCAAAAACAAAGGATGTCCAAGAAATTGTCACAGCCCATAGGAGTCTAAGGAGACATGACAACTAAAGGTAACAGGTATCCTGGAGGAGATCCTGGGACAGAAAAAGGACATTAAGCAAACTAGTGAAATCCAAATAAAGCAGAGGTCAGCTAGTATCAATAACATTTAATTCATTATTACAAATGCACATTACCAGAGGTTACCAGATGTTACCAGAACTGGATGTGGGGTATATGGAAACCTGTGTACTATCCTTTTACTTTTTATGTAAATCTAAAACTCTTCTACAATAAAAGGTATACTTAAATATTTCTCAAATACAGTCTGGCACCAGGTGACTACATGCTTATGTCCACAACTGTGCTTTTAATTACAGGGTGCTGGTGACAGTTTCGTGGGGGCTTTGGCCTTCTACCTGGCTTACTACCCAAATCTGCCCTTGGAAGAAATGCTCAAGAGATCCAATTCCATCGCAGCGGTCAGTGTCCAGTCTGCAGGAACACAGTCATCTTATCCATACAAAAAAGACCTGCCACTCCATCTGTTTTGATTGCTACTAACCCTAAAATAAATGTACCTGGAAATAAAATGGACTGGGGAGAGGGAGGTGGCCTCTCTGAGCCAGCAGCTTACTATAAAATATCCTCTTCTCTTTTCTTTGCAAATATGTTCATTTCTGAAGTCATTCTCAGCCTTTCATTTACTTTTTTATAATGATGATTTCTTCACTTTTCATGTATTTGCAAGAGCCAACCAAAAATTAAGGAGTCCACGACTGGGACCTGTACAAACATTACGAGGACCAGGAATTAGCAAACTCACTTGCCAACAGATCATGAATGCTGTATGTCTGCCACAGAGCAGGGCTTGTGGACGACAGTGTCTAGAGTCTGAGCAGAGAATGTTAAGCAAGGGAAGGGGGCACGTGAATTGGGCTGTTCAGGCAGTTCCTAAGAGACGGTTGATAATCAGGGTTAGCACTGTAGAAGCTTCTGTTTTGTGAGAGAAGCCAGAAGTTTGGATGTTTATTGAAATTTCTTCAATGCTTAAGTATCAGCAATTGATTTTTTTAAAATGTAAACACCACCTGTGGGCCACATGCAGCGCTTGTGCTGAAGAGACAAGTCATTTAAGCCAGATTTTAAGCTGTTGGTTTGCTTTTTTTTAAATGTCGATTCATGTGTGTCACAGGCCCTTTATAGCAGGCTTAGGTAGGACAAGGTGAAGGATTTTTCTTGTAATCCAAAATGACTCTGTGTAGTTTCAACCGAAAAAGAGCCAAGATCTCCCCTATTATAGCTGTGAACCAGAGATTAAACAAAAGATGCCAGAAAACAGCTGATTGACTCTAATGCCACAAGCCCCGGGGACTCAACAACTGTCTGCTTCTAATCCCAACTTCAGAAAAGCTACTCTCGCATGGCCTCCACAGACCGACTAGGCCACGGAGAGGGAACACGTGTTACTTTGGAACATTGGTTTCATCCTGCTTGAGGCTCTGGAAGGCAAGCCATCATGCTTCTACATAAATGCTTTAAATGGTCTAGAATACAAACCAGCAAAACTCAAAATAAAAGCTGACCTTCTTACATTCAGTCAGAAATGTGAGGAGAAAACTGAGTATTTCTGAAAATCTGTAGGAAACAACAGCTTAAATGAGAAAGTATGTCAATATGGGTAGCGCAGTCTTACCTGAACATTAGGGATTATGGGTGGGATTTCCAAATTGGTTGACTGTGTGCTGCCATGCCCCAGAAGCCTACCACAGCTCTGTGGAAATACACTATAGCTCTTCTTTAAAGAAAAAGAAAGAAAGAAAGAAATCTAGAAGATAAAGGGGGTCCAAAGCATTCCTAGAAACTCCCAGCTACTGCTTCAGTGACTAGAGTTTCAAAATACGGACCAATGTCATTTTTCCTAATTAAATAAGCACAAAACAAAAGTCCTGATGGCTTCTTTTGTGTTCGAAGGCTGGCCCCCTTCTTATTCCTGTTCATCGTTACCGTCTCTGTTATTACACGGGAGTTTGTTCGAAATCACTCTGGAGACTGACTCTGCGTTTCCTATGAGGTACAAAGAGGAGCAGACTGGAAAGTCTTGCACAAGTTTCACTGTGGAAACTTTCTTTTATACGAACAATGGTTATTCTTTAGTGATGTAGTTGTTTTTTATTTCAAAGAGTGGGGGAAAACATCACCAAGAGACAATAGCACAGGCTATTTTAATATTTTTTATTAAGGGCTATAAAAATATCCAGAAAGATAAATAAATGTGATGCAATGATATATGTCCTAATATGAAGAACTTTCTTTCGGTACATTGTTTTTCTTCACAATGGCCTTCAAATCACAGGAGGCAGTGATTCCGTGCCATTTCCTCTTCTTTTATAACACGCTGCAGAATTTCTGAATCAGTACCCCGCCCTCAGTCTTCACATTTATAAATCAAATTCATTTTCAATCCATTGTTTATAGGGAACGTATTTTCTTCTGTTCCACAAAGAGAACTTTTGTTTTCACTGAAAGAGAAAAATGGGTTGTAGCAGAACACTGAAGGTTTCATCACCATTTTTAAATAAATATACGTATCATACCACAAACACTCTCCTCTCTCTGATTTTACTATTCCTCTGACATGGGGATGGAAGAGATTTACAAACTGAGTTCCTCGATCCCAGAGGCCAGAGAAAACTAGAGAAAATGGGAAGGAAATCAAGGGAAGGATCCCCAGCCCATCGGTGGTGTCTTTGGTACCCACAAGGTTATTTCCCACCCAATGTGAAATATCCAAATCAGAAAACAAAACTAGGAACAAAACATGGCAAACCCTCCATGTCTGCACCCAGTTAAGGAACACACTTGCAGGCAATGAGCAAGACCAGACTGAGAGCTGGACTCCAGAGAAAAAAGCAACAAGAACTGAGCAGACCAAGAAGAAAAGGCAGTCTGGCTAGAGGAGTAAATAAATACACATCAAATCATATACTTCCAGAAATGGCTTAATATCCAAATACAGATTTTTCTAGTACGGTATAGAATGAAAGTTAAAACCAAAATATTATTGAAAATACCGTAGCAGAGTACACTCTCTGAAACAAAACCAAAAGTACTGATTTGCCTGGGGCGCCTAGATGGCTCAGTCAGTTGAGCATTCAACTCTTGGTTTCAGCTCACCCGTGATCTCAGGGTCAGAGATCAAGCCCCACTTCGGGCTCCGTGCTCAGTCCTAAGTCTGTTCAAGATTCTCTTTTCCTCTCCCTTCCCCTCTTACCCTCCCCCGCTAATGTGTGTGGGCATGCACACGCGTGGACACACATGCTCTCTCTCTCTCTCTAAAATAAATAAATAAAAATAAAATATTTTAAAAGGTACTAATTGCCTGGATGAAGGATCAGAGACCAGGGGCGCCCAGGTGGCTCAGCAGGGTAAGCCTCTGCCTTCAGCTTGGGTCGTGATCTCAGGGTCCTGGGATCTGTGGCATTGGGCTCTCTGTTCGGCGAGAAGCCTGCTTCCCCCTCTCTCTACCTGCCTCTCTGCCTACCTGTGATCTCTCTTTCTCTGTCAAATAAATAAGTAAAATCTTAAATTTAAAAAAAAGGAAGAAAGAAAGAAAAGATCAGAGACTGGATGCTGAGTAGTAAGGTTTTCACTGTTCCTCTGATGCCTTATAGCACTCCCCAATTAAAAGAATAGTAATTTGGCTTCATGTCTTAGAAAAAATAGGGAGGGGCGCCTGGGTGGCTCAGTGGGCTAAAGCCTCTGCCTTCGGCTCAGGTCATGATCCCAGTGTCATGGGATCGAGCCCCACATCAGGCTCTCTGCTCCGCAGGGAGCCTGCTTCCTCCTCTCTCTCTCTGCCTGCCTCTCTGCCTACTTGTGGTCTCTGTCTGTCAATAAATAAATAAAAATATTTTTTTGAAAATAGGGAGCCTGGACTTGAAAAGATTGCGCTTATTAAACCCTGGCTCTACCATTTATATCTGCTGTGAGTCCTTGGGAAAATTTCTCACAATGTTCTGCCTTCAGTTTGCTTCCCTAAGAGGGGATAACTCCAACTCCCTCACAGGGCTGTTGCCAGATATACAGTTGGGTTGAAATGACACACTGCTATCCATAATCATAAACAGAAACTAATTTTCTGTCAAAATATTTGCTGCCTAATTCATAGAAGAATGAATCTGTCAAGTTCTTTCCTTATATCTAACCTAAATCTATTCTGCTTCAATTAAAGTCTATATTGTCTTGTTTAGTCATCCAAGGAATCAAAACTGACAAGTTTTCATTCTCTTTATGGTAAGCCTTCACATATTTAGCAAAGTTTAGTAAGTTTACACCTCAGCCTTTAATCCTCCTTGGAAATCAGCATCTTGTTTTATATGAGGAAAAGGAGTTTGAGAAGACAGAGGCTGGTTCTAGTCAGATTATATTATGAAATGCTCAAATAATTGGGAACTTCTCTGTGTCCTTACCTGATTTCCTTTATAAAGCAGACTAGCAAAACATTACCCTTAAACTAACTACTCACTGCAGTAACATCTGCTGGGAGAACTGCCAAGCTATTTGGTACCTTGGGCAATAGGGCAGGCCCCTGGGCAAACATCAGCATGCTAGCCTGTGGGACATTCAGGAGGTGGGCAGAAAGCCAGGCAGTCCACTATCCCGGAACTTTCTCTTCTTCTGAAAAGACAAAGTCATGCTGTCCAGGTTTAGACCATTCCTGATCAGAAAAGTTCTAACGTTCTGTTTCAAATTTATATATGAATATTCTCTCCCACTTTCAACTTAGGAACCAAACTGTTCATGGCTGTGTCCTTTCCCAATCTCAAAACTCAAAATCAATCTGACAAATAATTAGTTCCTAACACCTCTATACTAAGGATGAAAATCCTCATACATTCTCATACTGGAAATATAAAAGGTTATTCAAGTAACAAATGTTGCACAAGTTCCTAAAAATAAACCCTAAAGGAGCTAAACTCTAAAAAAACAATTACTTTACTGTAAAGTTCATCACTTTGTGTTTTTACCAGCTGATACAAAGAAATCAGAGGCAAAAGAGTTTCACAGTATCATATTGTTGTGGTCTGAAAAAATGTGTGCCCCCTGCCCCAAATTCATACGGTGAAATCCTGACCCCCAAACACAATGGTATTGGGACGTGGGGCCTCTGAGAGGTGTTTTGGTCACAAGAGTGTGTTCCTGAGCGGGATTAATGCACTATAAAGACCCCACAATGCTTGCCTGCCCTTCCACTATGTGAGGACACAAGAAGGCACAGACTATGAACCAGGAAGAAGGCCTTCCCCCAGAAAGCAACCGTGCTGGCACCTTGCCCTTGGGACCTCCGAGGTCCCAGAACTCTGAGAAATAAATTTCTGTTGTTTGTAAGCTAATAGTTTGTGGTATTTTGTTATAGCAACCCAAAAGGACTAAGACACATACCTGTCATTCTAATTTTTCTACCATATGAAGTACCATCCTGAAATCCAGACTCCCAGTCATTAGGTACAAACCGGGAATTCCTTTTTTATTATGGTAAAGAATGACCAAAACTGTAACACCATAAAAACAGCAGGGAATTTTATCCCCATTAAAGAACGGAAATCATCCAATTTTACAACGGGGCGTCTCAGAGCCTTTTTTATATGCCTCTTCCCACTGGTGCAGACCGTTTTTTTGAAGGTGATATTTTTATTTCTCTTAGTGATGAACGCAGCATAATGAATGGTTCAATGGTGGTTATGAGACCTTCTGTGCCAACTCTGAAGGCAGCTATGAAGGTAGCTGTTAGCCAGGATTTGCGCTAATATCCTGCCCAGAAGTCATGCACTGGTATGTAGGTTTTACTGTCCTGTGAAACCTCTCATTAATAGGTCCCTATACAGACTGGTTTAGGGCCCGGGCTCTGGAGTCCGACTGTCTTGAGTTCAAATCTCTGTTAACATATTTTAGCTGTGTCTCCTTGATTAAGATCCTTGGCATCAGATTCATCATCTGTAAAACAGAGACTGCCTGGAGAGTACAGATGCTTGTGTTCATGACATCTGAAGATAAGAAGTTTGTACAGGTAAGCAAACAAGATAGAATTTCCATTTTGTCTGACCATTCACAAACACTAGTTTGTCTCCTTTCTTTCAGGGATTGCTGTCTTTTATTGCTTACACTGTCCTTTTGTTGTTGTTTCCAGGGAGAAAGGACATTCGGTTCCTATTATTCCATCTTGGCCAGAAGTGAGAGTCTATGAGTGCTCATTCTTAGTCAATAAAAAATGTGATTATGAGGTTAAGTATCCATCTTTTGTTATATAATGGATTAATTTGGGGTAATAATATTGCAGTACCAATTCGATTCTGATCACCAACTGGGTATCTTACAATTCAACTCAATTCTGTTCTCTTTTCATGCCTAGCACAGCCATGACTTATGGTCCCAAGAATTATTCGAAGCGTGCGGTGGTCCACAGCACTGGATGCTGGATGAGCTGACTGCTGTGTTTGCTCCTCGTCCATCTGCTGGTCCCCATAAACTGAAAAAAATGTCTCCCTCTCATCATTTTCCTAAGGAACAGACTTAAGTACACCCTAACAGGAGATGAAGTAAAGAAGATCTGTATGCAGGGTTTTATTAAGGCTGATGGCAAGGTCCGAACTGATGAAACCTACGCTGCGGGTTTTATGGATATCCTCAGCACTGACAAGCCTGGGGAGAATTTCCGGCTGATGTAGGATACCAAGGGTCACTTTGCTGTTCATCATGTTATACCTGAGGTCAAGCAGCAGTTGTGCAAAGTGAGGAAGATCTCTGTGGGACAAAAGGAATCCCTCACCTGGCGACCCATGATGCTTGTACCATCTGCTATCCTGATCCCCTCATCAAGGTGAAGGACACCATTCAGACAGATCTAGACACTGCAAAGATGATTGAGGCCATCAAGTTTGACACTGGTCATCTGTGTATGGTGACCAGAAGTGTGTGTCACTGTGCTAACTGGGAAGAACCGGTCTGACCACCAACAGAGACAGACACTCTGGCTCTTTTTATATAGTTCACATGAAAGCTGCCAATAGAAGAGCTTTGCCACCAGCCCTCCAACATTTTTGTTATTGGCAAAGGCAACAAACCATCATTTCTCTTCCCCATGGAAAGGGTATCTGCCTCACCACTGCTTAGGAGAGAGACAAGAGACTGGCAGCCAGAGCAGTGGGTAACATGGTCTACAGGAGATATGACTGGAATCTTTGTACTTCAAGATAACACAGCATGATTAAAAAAAGAAGAAAAATTCTGATACCAGCTACCAGTGATTAGTAACTCAGGAGCAGGCAGATGAAGTGACACATAGGACAGGTAAGGTGAAGGGGCTCACAGCCTCTACGCCCTCTCCCAGCAGGTCCCTCTCCCAGTCACTGCACAGTCACCAACCCAGAAGCTCCAGTACAGTTCTTATTCAGAAGCAAATGTCAAGAGGCTGTTCAGAATCAAGGGCACAAAAATGAAACCAATGGCCTGAAGTTTTAAAACAAATCATTTGTTTGCTAGTTTACTTGATATAAATCTGCTCATGAAATCCAAAAACAAAATTGGGCTTCTACCAATAGCAATCAGCTGATGTCTTTTGTATGTAAGCAGGCAATCTGGCCTTGGGAACACTTGTGTCTTTTAGACAAACACTTCTATCAACTGAAACCATTTATATATTTTTTTATGATTTTTATTTATTTATTTATTTATCTGACAGAGAGAAAGAGCTAGGAAGACAGAGAGAGAGAGGGAGAGTGCGCGCACAAGCAGGAGGAGCAGCAGACAGAGGCAGAAGCAGGATCCCCACTGAGCAGGGAGCCCAACACAGCCCTGAACCCCAGGACCCTGGGATCATGACCTGAGCTGAAGGCAGACGATGAACGACTGAGCCACCCAGGCGCCTCTCTACTGAGACCATTTAAAGTTACTGTTTATTATACCATTTTAGCAGACGGTACAAAATGGAAAATGACACTTCTTGCCTTCCTGCACTAATATATAGATGCCACACTCCTTTAATTCAAATCTGGACCTAACTGCTTGCCACTGTTCGACGAATCCAGGAGAATATTCCCTCCCCCATCTGAAGACACTCTTTTCTGTTTCCAGAACAGTCTCACCTATTCTCGTTATCTGGCTGGTTTCTATCCCATATCTACTCTATCTAAAGGCTAGGCTAAAGGTGGAATCTGCTTCTCCCCACTTTCATACTGTATCTCAGCATCCTGCTTGTGTCCCTCAAAGTACTGAGCAGAACATCATTTTTTCTTTCTTCTTCTCCCTTCCACACCAGACTGCAAGTACCAAGAGCATAGACACTCAGCCTGAATGTGTCCTGGTGTCTCCCAGCACCTGGGACAGCCACTGGCACTACAGTAAATGTTCAATACTCACTCGCTGACTGAACGCTAGAGAGTCAAAGGGCCTACAAAACCGCCAAGACATGTTGAACGTCAGTCTGGAAAGGGCAGCAGGCCTTGAAAGCATCTGAATTTATTGTGGAGCAATTTCTCTGAATCTTACCAATTGGATCATAATGCAAGAGAGTCAGTTTCTCCCGTAGTCGGCTTCTCTTAGTGTTGAAGGAGTAACCTGTCCCAGCTTGGCTCAGCATTTTCACCAGAATGGTTCTAAGATTTAAAAATAAGCTATTACGAGCTGAGGAAATAGACTAAAATCAGTCATGGGGGGATGGCACATTCTGAGAACTCTGTATAGTAGTATCAGCTGTGGGATATCATTTAGCCCTAAGAAGGTTCAGTTCAAAGACAGCCTACATTTTCCATAAACCACAATTTCAACGGCCCTGATACCCAAGGTTTGTTTCATTATGGAGTGCCTTGGTAATCAACTAACCAATCAACAAGATGAAACCACATTGTGGGAAAAGACTCAGACACCCACCACGGAGAAGCACCGGAAGTCAGGAAGGGGGAAAATACAAAAGTCCTGGTGACCCTAGCTGGCCAGTCAGGAAGTCGTAAAGACGGCTATCTCGACAGAGCCCTATCTTCCAGGATGTGCAACAGGAGTACAATCATAAGAGACAAAACAAAAAGACTGGAACTTTTACATTGCTAACATGTAAAACCTTGCTCTCCTTCGTATTTCGTTGAACTTATAGTCATCCAAAACATAAGTTCATGTTTTGCCTCACTAGGTCATCATTGCCTTTAATACCTTGTACTGTTACTTTTTCATGTGTCCGGCTTCCCTATGCAGACCAGGCTATTTTATTTCTCATCTAGTTCCAAAAAGAGTTTGTAGCATCTTCTGATACACATCTTTGCCTGCCTTTCAATGTCCAGCACAGTGCCTCATACATAAGAGGCACACAATATTTGTTAATTAAGAAAGACAGCAGTCATTCATTCAGAAAGATTTAACAAATACCTATTAAGTGCTTACTCTGTGGAACGCACTAGGGAAAATGCGGAGCTCTGTTAGGCTGCCCCTCCCCCCTCCAGGGACCAACAGAATAGTATGGAGGTGAGTTGTGTATACAAGGTATATAAGGCAAGACATATTTGATAGATGCTCCAAGGATACAAAGAACATGAAAGGCAGGAAGTACCCTTAAAGCAACCAAAGGCAAGGGAGATTCCTACAGAACCCTGAGGTGGGGAATTCTAACATAAATAACTGGACTGTGGGAAAAGCAAAATGAATAAAACCTATATGGGTGAAAACACTAACTTACATGTTTTTCATTAACTTTCATCCAAAAAACCTAGTTTTATGATCTGTAATGTGTCTTGGGTTGTAAGCAAAGGCTGCTTTAGAATGTTCCTTTTTTTTTTTTTTTTTCTGGAAAAGAATTTTCCTATTCTTAACACATAAAATCTTACTTCAGTTATTATCTACAAAATTTATTCTGAGATGCCAGTTTGGTATTTATAGTATCTCTGGTATAGCATGGAATCTTTAATCTGTGCTGTTTTTGAAATGCTTATTTCATGAATGCAAAGGATTACAAAACTCATTAAAACTGACTCTGTAGTTCAATCAAATCACAGCTTGTGCAGCCAGATCCCTGTCCTCAGACAAATGGCTCGCAGTCCTCCTCTGAAGAAGCAGAAATACGGCGGTAATCCAAAGAGAGCATGGGAACCCTGATGGCTTGATTAGGAACAAGACAGCAAGAGTTCCTTCGATTATCTGAACACTCACTTAAGTAGGAAAGTTGGGCAGGAGGGGAAATATTTTTTCTAAGAATTTACAGAGCCAAAACAATTCACCAAATAAGCCTCGAACCAACTTTCAGAAAATCGAGACCAAATGCTTAGATTAACATAAAGATGTGCTGGCAACGGCTGGAAAAACAAACCAAACATAAACAAATAAAGTTTAAAAAAAGAAAACCTTACTTACTTTGACTTGCTCTTGGCAACTTTCTCGCAGAGAGGAAGATTGAAAGAGAAAAGAAAATAGCAACTTATTATCTTTCTTATGCAAAGTTCATATTAATGTCTGTAATAAACAGGTAAGTGATGAAGTATGCAATGGGTTGTCACTCAGGTAACTACTCCCTAGCTTGCAGTGATCCCGCTAGGATTCTAGAAAGAAGACAAAGATCCAATAAGACCAACACAATTCTGAATGCAAGGCTTTGCACAATCTCTTTTCAGTTGGACCGGTTACTCTTCAAATCTCTCTAAGATCTGTTCCACATGTTCCTCTTCTAAGGTGCAAAATATTTGCCCTGGAACAAGCCACTGGTTTGACAAGTTAACCCATGCAAACTGCAACCACCACATCAGGTGGAGGAGGGAAACTAACCTAGAGGTTGGCATGGTGCAGGGAAGAGAGAGGACCTGGGAAGACAGACACTTCTTTCCCAGCCCAGCTGTACCGACTTAGGGTAAGTTACTGCCCTTCTCAAGCCATTTCCTCATCTAAAGAGTTTGAAGCGAGTTAAATAAAAATTCGAGGTTTTTTCTCCCCTTCCCCCCCCCCCCCCAGTTAGAACGTTCGGGAATTGTGCTACCACATCCGTACGGAGGCCGGGGAAAGCGCCCCATTACTGCTGACCACACTCGACCACCACTGTCTCGGAACCCACCGGACCAAGAACTAATGCCGCAGACCCCCAAACGCAACCCGCCCCGCAAGGCGCTGCGCCGCGGAGCATGCCGGACGCTGTAGTCCTGAAGCCTTGGAGAGTCGTAGCGGCAGCCTTCCCGGCCGGCGCGCGCCCCCGGCCCCGCACCGTCCCGACGCCTTCCTCCCGCCTTCGCCGCAGGCCCTGCCGACGCCTCCAGCCCCACTTACAGGTGACCGCGGACAGGAACATGGTGACAACACGCCCGCAGTCTCTTAAACGGGCCCAGAGTCGCTCAACAAACAACTGCTTCCGGGGCACAGGCCTGTTCCGGAAGAGAACGTCGAGGAGCGGCCTGGAGCCACGCCCCCCCAACGTAAGCCTCCAGTCCTGTCGCCACCTGTGTGTTGTGTTGGTCCCAGGCCAGGCGTTTTCTGTGTTGTTGGATGTTGGAGTCCCCTTCCCAAGCAAAGGGAGAGTTTAAAGCCGCTCAGGTTCACGCCCCAAGCCCTGCGTCTTATTTCTGGGTCAGAGTTAGGCTTTTCCATACTTGTTTCACTAAATAATCGCCATCACCAGCATTAAAGCCGCAAAAACTGTGTTTCTCAGCTGCTCCAGGCTCCACGACTCCCCCATATTTCCTTAAAATGTTGCCTTCTTTTGCCTCTCGCCATCCAACTTGGTTAAGAGCTACTCTCAGTCCCTTTGGAGTTAGAACCCCCGCCTGAATATCCCCCATTCCTTTGTTACCTCTTGGATTTCTAAGACGGCACCACCTTGTGCATCTATGTTAACTGCATCCCAGCATCTCCTGCCTGTAAAAGGGGCTGAATAACAGACTTCGGGCGCTCACATAACTTGCCTAATGTCACCGAACCAGTCAATGGCAGAGTCAGAATTCCAACTCAGGTCTTGTCTGATGGCCAAGACTCTTATCTTTCCCACCAGACATTGGGACCTAGTAGTAATCTGCATCTTCAGTTCTTCATATTGCTCTGCAAGGAACCCGGGCTCTTTCAACACCAAGAACTTCATCTGTAACCTCATTTCCCAATAATCAGGACTTTGGAATTTTTTCCTAATCTTTGGTTTTGTCTAGATATTAAATCTTACAACCGTGTGAAATAAAATTCAATTTCATGGATTATCATCACAAAAAGTAATAAAATTATTTAAAAGAAAATTTAGCTCTTCAGGACAATATAATTCAATTCTTCTCCTCCTCCTCCTCCACCTCCTCCTCCTCCTCCTTCTTCTTCTTCTTCTTTTTTAATTAGGACTGTACTTGTCCTTAGTACCTTACAGTTTTTTAACCCTCTAATGATTTTTGGTCCTCTGATAACCTGACTCTAACAAGTGAGTACCCCTAAGTGCCCAAATCCTTCTTTGCATTGTGCAATTCATCTGCTGACAAAGAGTTTTAGGTGTTCAAGAAGGCCAGGTTTCTTATCTAGGAAATTCCTTTAGAGGATATACAAGAAAAGTACACAGAACTGGAAGTCAAGAAACATGCATTTTAGCCTTTGTTCTGTCCTTTGGAAAGTCTTTCAACTATTCACACCTCAGTTTCATGCTCAGTGGGGCGTTGATTCAGTGGTTCTCATCCCTGATGGTATATCAGAGTCACCTGTGGTCTTTTAAAAATCCATTTGCCGGGGCACCTGGGTGGCCCAGTGGGTTAAGTCGCTGCCTTCGGCTAGGGTCATGATCCCAGGGTCCTGGGATAGAGCCTCACATCGGGATCTCTGCTCAGCAGGGAGCCTGCTTATCCCCTCTCTCTGCCTACCTCTCTGCCTACTATGTGTCCTCTGTCTGTCAATTAAAAAAATAAAGTCTTAAAAAAAAAAAACTTATTAAAAAAATACATTTGCCACCACTGAGGCCCAGAGTCTGAGTTTTCCCCCAAGTTTTCTATAAAAAAGGCATTTCAAACTTATCAAAAAGTTGAACCGACAGTGCAATGAACACGCTATATGCCCAATTCAACAAACGTTGACATTCTGCTATGTAGTCTGAAAAATATATTTTATGTATATGGTTCTTTGCTAAGCTGTGTGAAATTAAATTGCAGATATCACAACCCTTCACCCCTACACATTTAAGTAGGTATGTGTCAAGACTAAGATTATTACAATAATAGTATTTTCACTCCCCCAAATTAACAATAGTTTCTTAATATCTAGTCCATACTCAAATTATCTTTTATAGCTGGTTTCTTCAAAACCAGTATCCAGTCAATGGATTAAGACATCTCTCTCGGGCACCTGGGTGGCTCAGTGGGTTAAGCCGCTGCTTTCGGCTCAGGTCATGATCTCAGGGTCCTGGGATCTCAGAGTCCGCATCGGGCTGTCTGCTCAGCAGGGAGCCTGCTTCCTCCTCTCTCTCTCTCTGCCTGCCTCTATGCCTACTTGTGATCTCTCTCTCTCTCTCTGTCAAATAAATAAATAAAATCTTTAAAAAAAAAAAAGACATCTCTCTCTCTCTCTTTCTCACTCAGGATCTGGCATCCAACTTGTGCCTCCCTCCTTCCTCCTCTCAATAGAAGCCACTCTGGTGAGGGCCTAATGATCTTTACAGTACCAAGCCCCATGGTCAGTTCTCGAGCTTTCTGTTACTCAGCATCAGTCAGTATTATTTTACACAGTGTCTCACTCCTTGAAAAACTTTCTTCACCTGGTATGCAGGTGTCCACTCTCCTAGTTCTTCTCTTTCCTCATGAGCAATCCTTTCTCTGTTTTCACCTCATCCACCTTTTGGTGGAGGCATGCCCTTGCCCATGCCCATGCTCTGTCCTTGGATCTCTTCTCTGTCCACACTCATTCCTTCGGTGGTTACAGCTAGTTTGGGTTTTGAAAAACCTAGGGGTTAAAGATTTCTTTTTTTGGGGGGGGGATTAAAGATTTCTAAATTTATATCTCCAGTCTCGACCTTTCCTCTGGATTCCACATGGGCATATTTAACTGCCTACTTGACATCACATGTCCAAAATCAATTCCCAAACTTGCTCTGTATCTCTAAGGCTTCCTCTATATCAGTGTGTGGCAATTCCATTTTTTCAGTTGCTCAAGTAAAAAGCCCAGGAGCCAAATTGTTACCTCTTTCTCTCATGCCGTATATGTAAACAATCAATAAATTCTGTCATTCAAATGTCACCTAATCAGTGAAGCCTGGCCACAGAAGGAAAGGAACACACACACACACACACACACACACACACACACTCCCTATTCTCCTTACCTCACTTTACATTTTCCTACACCACTTCTCACCATTTAATATTTTGTGTGTGTATTTGTTGATTTCCTTGTTATCTGTCTTTGTCCACCACAATGTAAACTTCCTAAGATAAGGAACTTTGTCTTGTTTCCTCACTGCTGTATCCTGGTGCCTAGAACAGTGCTTACCACATATATTGACTAGCTGCTGAATGCATAAATGAATCTGAGATAAGAGGCATCACACAAATGTTAAATTACTATTAAATATGTTAAAATAGCAAGCTGATAAATGTACTAGTCATTTCAGTGGATAAATTGTACTAGTGGTTTCAGAGTTCAGGAGAATTTATAAGACTGTGGGGGGCTTTGGGTTTTTTGTGGGTTTTTTTGAGAGACAGAGAGAGTGTGTACACTGAGCAATGAGGGTCAGAGGGTGTGACAGAATCTTAAGCGGCTCCATGCCCAGCGCAAAGCCTGATGCAGGACTCAATATCACGACCCTGAAATCAGGGCCCTGAGATCACGACCTGAGCTGAAATCAAGGGATGGACACTTAACTAAGCCACCCAACCTCCCCTATAAGCTTGTTTTTAAAAAGAGATAGTAGGGTGGCACTTGGCTGGCTCAGTTGGAAAAGCATGTGACTCTTGATCTTAGGGTTATGAGTTCAAGCCCCACACTAGGTGTAGAGATTAAGTAAATAAGTTAAAAATTTGGGGGCGCCTGGGTGGCTTAGTTGTTAAGCATCTGCCTTCAGCTGGGGTCATGATCCCAGGATCATGGTATCGAGTCCCACATTGGGCTCCCTGTTCAGCAGGAAGCCTGCTTCTCCACTCCCCCTGCCTGTGTTCCCTCTCTTAGTGTCTCTATCAAATAAATAAATAAAATCTTTAAAATAAAATATTTTAAAATGAGCTATCAGGGTGCCTGGGTGGCTCAGATAGTTGAGCATCGGTCTCGATCTCTGCTCAGATCTTGATCTCACTGTCTTGAGTTCGAGCCCCACACCGGGCTTTGCACTAGAGTGAAGCCTACTTAAAAAACCAAAAATAAATAAATAAATGAATAAAAAGAGATAGCATATGAACTATTTCTCGAAATTCCTGGACGGAGTAGAAAGGAAGTAGTGGCTTTCTAGTCTCATTACTTCAACCTGCATCCACCTGTTATTTACATCTAACACTTTGTTGGCAGTTGGTAAGTGTTAATTACAATGTTTATTAATACAGATGCGATTCATGATTTGGGTTTTGGGGTGGGGTTTTTTTTTTTTTTTTTGCCTGAATTTACATAATGAGCCCTCTGTGCCTTATTAAAGTGTAGAATAATTAGAGAATCCCGGCAGCCCAGGTGGAAGGGGTGAAGGCCTTAGGGGAGGGGCGCGCATCTCTGTTATGGGGAGGTGCTGAGTGGGGGAAGGATACAGCTGTTTCACCTGGATTCTCAGCCCAGGAAAGCAGGTGGAGGAGAACATTTATTTATTCTTGCAGAGCTTTGGACATAGTGTCTGTGTTACATCGCTTAATCTTGCATTCCCAGTGCTTAGCATCAGGATTCAGACCCAAGATCTAGGAGCTATCCCCCTCCTCCTCTACTGTTCCAAGAAGTCTCTGACTGCCCATTGTCCAGACCACTATCATACCTATGTCCCACCTGACTTATGGTTGGGAAATACAGTCACTATTCTTATCTATAGGGTCAGTCCCTTGTTCCAGGACCCTGGGATGCAGTCCACTCCCTCTCCTACCCCACATGTCCCTCCACATATCCCTCTCAGAGCACCTATCATGCTTCCCTGTGCTCCTCACTGGTCTGCTTCCCCGCACTGGCATGTAAGTCCCTTGAAGGCCAGAGCTTCTGAATCTCCACATGTCATCCCTCTAAGGAGCTCCTCAGGTAGCTGCCTACTCGTTTTGCCAAATATGACCTGAGCACCCTCGGGGAACATGCCTCCAGCCATTCTCTGTTTCTTCAATCTTCCCTCCATGGTCCATCCCGAGACAGGCAGAGTGGGAGGAACTTGGGAAAGAATGGAAGCAAATGCACAGTGTCTACACACTGGACAGCAAGCATCCTCCTGGGGCTTGAGTGTGTGGATGATGAGTGATGATGATGAGTGATGGAGAGGAGCCAGAAAGGATGCTGGAGCTAGGTCACGAAGGAACCAGGATGTTGTGGTTGGGAGTCAGGACTTTGCTGTGTGGCGGTGGAGAGTTAAGGGATGTGATCAGACCCCTAGAGTGGCAGGACCTGAAATCACATGGTTTTCCTCGGCAGTTGGGAGAGGTAGGGACTCTCTCATCCCTCCACCCAGAACACTCCCAAGATCCTCTTCACTTGCAAAGCAGCACTTTCTCTCCTCTTCATATTAATGCCTATTTATTTAGTTAACACATGCATTTGGTATTTCCTTAATAATTGGTAAACTCTTCCTGTTTATATATTATCTTTGACCAGTCCCTGAGCTTTTTCGGGGGAGAGGGGTGAGGCAAAAGGTGCCATAGACACCTTTGAGCATCTGATAAAAGCTATCGCTTAGCTTTTCCAAGAAATATACCTACCCAGAAACAATTTTCCCTGGACTTTCAGTCTAGGTTGGGAAGCCCCAACTGTGGCTGCACATGGGAATGACCTGGGGGGGGGGGGCTTCATAAATTACTGATGCTTATCTCCCACCCTGAATTTTTAATTTAATCGGCCTGCATGCAGTGCAGACATTGGGTTTTTTTAAGCTCCTTAAGAGATTCTAATGTACACTCAAGATCAAAAAGGACTGGGCTAGGGTATGTGGATGCTGAGCTAAGACCCTTATCTTAGACCATGAGCTCCAAGCATGTCCACGCAACTTCACATGGTGAGCAGCACCTCCCTGAGTAGGGTGGGGAGAGGAGAAAGTGGCCAATCTGGAAGAATGAGGAAGTCCTGAAGCTGTAAGCCAAGAGAGGAGGTGCTCACTTACATTCCAGAAGGCTGCAGAACACTTATCAGAGACGCTGAAAGGAAAGACAAAGAGTAGAAAGTTCAACTGCCTTCTTGAAAGATGGATGGAAAACCAGGGGACAACACCCTTGCCACCCACATACTTCACCTGCCCCCAAGAAGAGCCGCAAAATTATCAAAAGGCTGACAGAAACAGTCTTTGGGGAAGTCAACCAATTAAATGTGTGGTTTGGTCGGTGGGAAATGTGGGTGGGGAGGGTGTGGAGGTTTAGAGGTAATGGGCTGAAACTCACCCCTGAAAGAGGGGAAGATTTGGGTCAGCGTCAAGGAGAGGCATTCCCTGGTGCGGGGTTGCAGCAGAAGAACTGCGCATGTGCTGGAGGCCAGACTCTGCCATTTGTAACCACAGACCCTGGGCAAGAACCTGGCCTCAGTTTCTTATCTGGGGCTTGTGTGAGGGAAACTTCAGAGGAGCACATGATCTCAGATGATTACCATCGATCGGGTCACCTCTAAGGCTTTTTCCAGTCTCGTGAAGCTCAGACATTGTCCTCCGAAAATGCTTTGGAGGTTTTCAAACCTGGTCTCCATCAAAATCACCCAGGGCGCTCACTGCCAGGTGATACACCACAGTGGGCAGGGGAAGACCCTACCCTACTTCTCCTGTGGGGAGACCCACAGGGATTCTGGAACTGTCACTTGTGGCTTCTGATGTTGCCTGTGCTTTGGGAATCACTGCTCTAGACTGTTGTTTCTTAGCTCCTGGGGCCCTTATTAAAGGTCAGATTCTGAGCCAGTAGGTCTGAAGCAAGGCCTGAGGATCTGCATTTCTGTAAGATTCGTAGATGGTGCCGATACTACTGGCTGTATATCCTTGCCACTCAAAGCGTAAGCTGAGCAGCACCATTTGGAAGCTTGTTAAATGTTCACAGTCTCAGGTCTCACCCAGACCTAGTGAATCAGAATTTGCATTTTTAACAAGGTCCCTCAGGTTACTTGCATGCATATTAAAGTTTGGGAGCTATTGTTCTAGAAGTGGCTTACTGACTGGAAGTCACTAAAATTCAGGACAAAATGGTAGGACAACACTCAGATTCTTAAAATGAAACACAAGTCAGAGAGGGGCAGGGATTTCCATCTGTTTTGTTACTGCCATACTTGTGGGCCTGGCGCAGAGCAGGTGCTCAATCAATATTTATAAAGTGAATGGACAAGGGAAGAGTCCAGCTTCTGGAGCCACGAACCACCATGACCCGATGGTAATGACTACGGCCAGGCTCTGTCTAGTCCTCCTCCCAAGACAAGATTGATCCTGATGCTGTCACAGACCAGATCTCTGGCCACAAGAGACACGAGTATGTTAAACTGTCTCATCTGTGGAGATGAACAGGCAACAGAACAATGAAACCAGAAAAATACACTGGCCTTCTTAAGTAGGTCTGCTAGAGGAATTGGGGTCTACATCAACAACCTGTGGGGGCAGGGACAGGTGGCCAGAGAGGCCTCAGGTCCAGAAATATCTCATCTGGGCTACAGGAGTAATTCCATGAAGCTGCCTGAAGCATGTCTGTCATGGGTAGAATTTGGTTCACTCCGCATCAATTCTATTACTCTCCTATTTCCTCTGCTCGAAACAGATGTTAAGATGCACGCCGGGGTCAAAGGCAACCAGTGTGGCTCTGTGGGTTAAGGCCAAATTCCATGTGCTATATACGTAGGTTGGGCGAATGTTACGTCCTACAAAGAACAAACAGTATTTGTTATTAACTAGCCTTGGAGGAATGGATCAATAACTCCTATCTGAAGTGACTGTTATTCCTAGTCTTCCGGGGTGCCAGTCGAGAAAAGAAAACGTTTCTGTTTGTTGCTCCATGCGTAGCATTACCCGGACTTCCTGGATCTCTCTGACAGTAGCAGTTAGGATTTCCGTAAGGTAAATTCATTCTCTGCCCTAGCGACAGACTGGGCCGAAGATTTCTGATAGATTCCTCAAACCACCAGTCCCTTTTCCCTAACGATTCTTGTAAATATGCTGTGAACACAAAAGAATGCTTTTTAAAGCAGTGTTGTTTTTCTCAGGCCGCTTCATTTGCTTGATTCCCACCAGTAAACTGGGTGAATAGTCACTGTGCATTCCTAAGCGTTCATCTCCCTCTGCCTTGGACTGGATCCCACATTTAAGGCAAAATGAAATGACCGTATTAATGGCCATACCAGTCATGGCGGAGTTCCCATGAATAACTGTTTTCAGAAGAATTTTCCATCACTGCTTCCTCCCCACTAACCTGATCCTTATCCTAATTTCTAACTGCCCCAATGAGCCTGGTTCCACAGAGGGGCAGTGTGTCTGCCACTTCTCCAAGGGCTTTGAAAGATGGTTCCTGGGTGCCTTGGTGGCTCAGTTGGTTAAGCACCTGCCTTCGGCTCAGGTCATGATTCTGGGGTCCTGGGATGGAGCCCTGCATCGGGCTCCCTGCTCAGCGGGGAGTCTGCTTCTCCCTTTCCCTCTATCCCTCCCCCTACTCATGCTCACACACACTCTCTCTCTCAAATAAATAAATAATATCTTTTTTAAAAAAGAAAAAGGAGATGGTTCCTGCCCAGCACACAGTCCCCCAAGTTGCCAGGTGCATGTGAGGAAGGAACGAGACTTAATCAGACATTGTACTCCCTGGCTACCGGACAAGCAATTTAAACTCATGTACTCAATGGTCCTGCAGTAAACTGGTGTGAGTGTACCATTGCACGTTTCTTCGCTTGTGAAAAGGACTCACTAATAATTCCCCTTTGGTTTGGAATAGCACCCAAAGGCAAGTCACCAAAGTCATGCAAATTCCATCTTTTCAAGACATTTTTGAATGGGTCTATGTTTCTTTTTGTTGACTAAGAGAGACAGCGAGTTGTCATGTTCACAAAGATGACCTAACTTGAGCTTCTGTGGTTTGGGATCCTGCCTGCCTGTATTTCACCCTGTTTTGCCTCCAAGGCAGGAGACTAGAGTCTCATAGCCAAGAGATTGTGGTTAGTTTCCTGGCCTCCAACCGAGGTGGGGACACACCTGCACCCCTGAGGGAGGGAGAGCCTGTGGAGGGTCCATGAGGCCAGGGCTGAGTCATTCACCCAAGAGACATGTTAAACAGCATTAGAACATCAGTTTGGCATTTAAGGAGCAAGAACCCACAGAAAAATTCTTCTGTATATTAACGATCTAGTCCATTTTTAAACTAAACCAAGAAAAGAAGTTCAAGTTTGGTGTCACCTTACCCCAGTACTGAGGTTTACTCTTCAAGTGAAATCACCCCCAAAAGAAACCTCAACTTCACCCACAAATCTGAAGGAGGTGGAGGTAATATATCATCCCATGGGTCTTTCTCTATGACTCCCCACACTTCACAGTTCTGTTCTAAGCCCATGCAAATTCAGAAAACCCCACCGTAAGGCATTGTCTTTATATTTTTCCACCCGAACCAGTTTCCTCTCTCAGAAAATTACTCGAAATGTAAGTTGAATCAATCTCAGCCTCCCCTATGGAGGTCCATCTTCATGTGGTATCCTATTCAAAGGAAACACAAGTTGGGGCACCTGGGTGGCTCAGTTGGTTAAACGTCTGACTCTTGATTTTGGCTCAGGTCATGATCTCAGGGTCATGAGATGAAGCCCTGCATCAGGCTCCGTGCACGATGGCGTCTGCCTGAGATTCTTCTCCCTCCCTCTCGCTCTCTGCCCCTCCCCACAACTTGCGCTCTTGCCCTCTCCCCCTTTTTCTAAAAATAATTTTTTTTTTTAAAAACACACAAGCCGAATTCCAAATGCCTTAAAAAATGTAAATCTTGGCTAAGCTTCTTGAAGAAGTGGCCATTTTTCTCAAAGTTCCACTCAAGAGCGACACCCAGCCCCTTCTCTCTCCAGGGAGTAGCTTCGCACTTTTTTCTATGTCAATCGATCCAGCCTCTGTGATTTTCCTCATCCTTCCCTCCCAGCCACCACCTTAATCCAGCCACAAGGATGGGAGGCCACGCAGCTCAGAATCCTCCCGTAGAAGACTGGAAGGGAAGAAAGACTGCAACTACCAGGGCCTCAGGGGCTTGGTCCCAAAAGTAAGAATGGGGAACCAGAGCAAAAAGATGCAAAGAACCTGGGGGACTAAGGTTCTAAGTCCTTAAGAACCTGAGGGACTCCCTCCATCCTCAAGATGGCAGCCCTCTGAATGGGGCTGGGTTCTGGCATGGCTGTCCTGGTGCCCACCAGCAATGGAAGGCCAGCCTTGAAACCCTTAGGACCCTCCACAGAGTCCTGGGAAAACTCTGCCCAAACAGGCATAGTCAGAGCAATCTGCATGTGTCTTCCTCTCTGGGAAGAGCTTTTCAAGGATTCAGGCGATGTAAAATGGTATGCAGCCAAAAGAGAAAAACAACAGGGTTCTCATCAAGTTTGATTTTCATTCCAGTAAGCCATTTGAAATGAAGCAGGCAAAGTCTTTCCAAAGATGTTTTCTATGATTCAGAATAATTGGGTCCAGTTTAATTTGGTGCACGATGGAGTTAAAGAGCTACATGGCTGCTTCAAGTGTGTTTTGCAGTTCCCAGCATCACTAATTAGCTCCACAACATAAAGGTTAATGAGATAAAACATCTATAAATCAAGTTGATGGCTGATTCAAGAAGAAAGCCCCCAACTTCTGCTACACTGTGATAACACTATAATTTCACTCTTTCAGGCTATTTATTCAATTAAATTTGATCATGTGTGAAGATAGACAAATGTATAATTATAAAATTCATATTTAAATTATAAACTACCTTGCCCAAAGCTCCTTCCTAAATTTAGTTATTCAATACCCATAAGAAAATAAGTCAATTGTTAAGTATTATCAGCATTGATCAAACTGGAATTAACTAATTTGATGAGAGGGTTAGTAGTGACCCTTCCCAAAGAGTGAAAGTCTGTTATATTCAAGAACTACATTCTTTAAAATATGGAAATAAAACAAAGTTCAGAAAATAAAAGTGTGGATTTTATTGACTAAAGTGATAAGGAAATTTGGTAGTTGGAGAACATTCTGGTGAATCCTTTTGTAATTTGAAGGATTCTGTCCCACTTAAATCCTCTGTATAGATGAGTTTTTCAGGTGGTTATGAGAAGGGGAAAAAAAGCTCAGAGTCAGGGGAACAAGGTTAACATCTCAACCACTTACTAGCTCCGTGGCCTTAGGTTACTTCAACACCTGTGCCTCAGCTTCTGTATCTGTAAAAGGGGATAATAATAGACTATTTCATGGGTCTGAGGACAAAATGTGATAATTCATGTGTATCACTTAGCACAGGGCCTGGCAGAATGTGCAGCCTTGAAGCATGAATTTAGTAGGAAAAAGTTCTTTGCCATTTATCATGAAGGTATAGTTACTCGTTACCGAGCTAGTTTGAGCGCAGTATTTAGCAATTTTTCCTTTTGTCAGGGACTTGACAAAAGACTTGATGCACCTTGGTTTGTTCCCCTTGCAAACTTGGGTTTAACTTTAAAGTTTACAAGAGTTTATCGTGTCCAGGGTGTGCAGATCCCGGAGAGATGGGCAAGTAGCCTGGAGTCTTGTTGATATTTGATACAAGGGGTCTGGAATAGAAATGGCATTCCCTAGGCCGTTATTTTGAGACTTTAGCCACATAGGAAATTTCCAGATCTTCTGACACTCTCTGAGCCTCCCCACCAAACCCACTTCCTCAGAAGAGCACAGAGAGCACATTCTTAGAATAACTATCTCACTTCCGGATGTCCCCACTGTGTGTGTGTGTGTGTGTGTGTGTACACATATGTGCACATTTCTAGCAGGCAAGGATGTTCTCTGCAGGTTAGAGCACCGCAGGTGAATTGATATGGGGAGACTCTAACACATTAGTTTCAACTATTGGCTCTGACAACCAGAGAATAAACTCCATTCCAGGAGAAAAAGTCAGGGAAGAAGAGGAAGCTGAAACCCTGTAGAGAGCCAAGCCTCGCAGCTGCAGCCCAGGTGGACCTGGCCCCGCTGACCTTTGCTCTGTCTTCGAAGAACCACACAGGCTTGCATCCGTCCCTCCTCTATTGCGTCAGCGGGAGCCTATCCACCCTTCCCTTTCCCTCCCCTCCTCCCCTCCCCTCCCCTCCTCCCCACCCTGCTCCGCCCTGCCCTGGGAAGTGGTATGGAGGTTGAAGTAACAGCCTGTGAGGCAAGCACTCAGGCAGGGGGGAAATCTGGCTCAATCCTTCCAGCCAGGCCCCACCCAACAGGCGCTCCTTAAACTTGAGTCCACGAAGAACAAGTGCCCAACTGGCCCACAGTCCTCCCCACTGTCCTTACACTACAAGTGCTCCCTTCTAGCTCCACTTCGGCACGGGTAGGGTCATGGGCAGAACTTCCAAGCCTTCCGTTTGAGCCAGGGTGGGCTCCAGGATCTCAGAGTCTTAGAGCTGGAGAAACTCAAGAGGGCATCGGAATCAAGATTTTACTTTTACAGATGATAAAAGTGAGGCCCAGGGAAGTAACGTGATTTGCCTGGGTGGGCGGGGCGCACAGTAGATTGCATCAGCTTATTCTCACTATGGTCCACACCTCCTCTCTCCCCCATGACCTCAGAACAGCTAAAGAACCAAGTGTTCAGACTCCAGACTTGGCCAAACTTCGGAAGGAAGACAGCACCAGAAATGACTGTTCAGAAGTCCCATAAGCTGGCAGGTAGGATGCTTAGAAAATTCTAAGATTCTAAGGTGAGGTTGACATACATTCTGAACATCTGCAGAAGAGGAGGAGAAGGAGATCGCACAGGAGAACAGGCCAGTGGCAGGCTGAGCTGGGGCAAGAGCAGATTGTGAGGGAGAAAGAGGGACCCATTCTGGAGCAGTCCCAGTGAGATGAGCCTGTGCCTGGGTCTGCCCCGGGACCTCAAGCCCCCTTCATCCTGGGAAGTACCAGGCCCACTGAGAAAGACTGGCAGTTTCCAGACTGCACTTCGACTACCAGGCCCACCTTCCTGGGAATCGGAACAGGGGACAAAAAGAGCATCTATCAATGAAGGTGTTAATGTGGGCCTCCAGGGAACTGGGTGGAGATCAGGAACTACTGACCATGTGTTCTGACTTAAAGAGTACAGCAGGAGCTGTAACTGCACACAAATTCACACACATATTGCTTTAAAAAAAAAAAAAAAAACGCTTTATTTAGGTATGATTGACATACAGAAAAGCTAAAAATACTTCATGTATACTCGATGAGTTTGGAGAACATACATTCTTTACTAACCTGTAATTCCACTGATGCCCACTCTAGGAGGTAGCCAGCTTCCCTGAGCCACTTGCAGCCAAGGAATGCAGCTTTGGGGAGCTCCTGTCCTTTCTGGGGTCCGCTTTTTTTTTTTAAGATTTTATTTATTTATTTGTCAGAGATCACAAGCAGGCAGAGAGGCAGGCAGAGAGAGAGGAGGAAGCAGGCTCCCTGCTGAGCAGAGAGCCCAACATGGGGCTCCATCCCAGGACCCTGAGATCATGACCTGAGCCAAAGGCAGTGGCTTAACCCACTGAGCCACCCAGGTGCACCTGGGGCCCTCTTTTTTTTTTTTTTTTAAA